>NC_056737.1:1667735583-1667963083 GCF_019279795.1 Protopterus annectens
TGGATGAGCTCTGCTCCAACCTCAGGCTCGGAGCCCAGGGTTTTGGTGCGGGAGGATCGGACGGTACTCTCGGGTCCGTCCACTCCTCCTCGTCGGAGCCATGGTTCCTTCGATGCTATGAGGAGAGTTTGGTCTCCAAAGAGAACATCAGCATCGGTTCATCTTTCACTCTCCCCTCAAGCTCCTGTGTCTACTTCTGCATCTACTGACCCCTCTAAGCGTGGAGACCCTGAGCCTCAAGTACCCCCACAGGGTGTTCCCTGCTTTTCTGAGACCTCCCCAGACCCCCCACTGAGGAGGTGCCCAGAAAGAGACTCTGCAAGAGAGGCACTTAGACTCTCCACAGGAGTCTTTGACATCTGACACGGACTTAGATGAGTCAGAAGGGTCCCCTCGGCCCCCCTCTGAGGATATCTCTTTTGCAGAGATACTAGAGATCTTTAGTCAGAGGGGTGACTGGCAGTCCAAGACCCCTACTGAGGATGAGTCTGTGTTCTTGAAGGTTTTTGGGTCTCAACCTTCCACTTTTTGGGTGTCTCCGCCTTACGACGAGCTCATGGATCTGATCTCTCGTAAGGCGTGGGAGTCACCGGAGGCCATGGAACCTGTCCCTCGTAGACCCAATAAATTCATATCTGCTCCAGTCGATAAACCCTTTTTAACAAAAGGAGTGCCTGTGGATGCCATGGTGGTGGTTGCAGCCACCAAAAAGGAAGTATCTGAGCCATCCTCTTCTATCCATCCCCCTAACAGAGATTCTAGGGTTATGGATAGATATGGGAAGCGTATGTTTAGTTCGGAGACTTTTTCTCTACGATCACTGAACTACTTGACCCATTTTACAAGACTACAGAGAGATTTTCAGAAAGAGCTAGGAGATGCTCTCCAGGGTACAGTAGCTGCAGGAGTGACCGACAAAGTCAAAGCCCAGCTCGCTACCCTTAACTCAGTAGTGAACTCATCCATGCGTCTCGTATCCTATGCAGCTGATGGTTCGAGTAGAGCCGCTAGTTCGGGCATTGCTCTTCGTAGAGATGCGTGTTTGTTCCTTTGCGGAACCCTTCAAATCTTCTTTTATTAATATCCCATTTGATGGCTCATCACTGTTTGGGCTAAAAGTAAAGGAAACTTTAACCAGGTGTGAACAGGAAGGCAAGACTTTATCTGCCGTTGGGGTCCGCTTTTCCACTCCTACTCGGCCCTACCCCAAGGGCCCTGGGGGGGGGGGGATGTGGTTCCGAAAAACTCAAGCAGCCTTTCACGACATACGTGGTGAAACCCCCTCTAGAGGCAGAGGAGGGGGTTATAACTGAAGACGCCGCCCCCATGGCAGAGGGGTCTGCAGCAACAGGGGTCAGTTCTTCCAGCACTCCTGGAAAGGGGCCCGACTGTTCGGCTCTGGAGGCAGTTGGGGGTCGCTTGTCTTTGTACCCAGAAGCCTGGATAAACATAACATTGGATACTTGGGTACAAAGCATCATTTCCAGAGGATATTTCATACCGTTCTTTACCCCTCCCATTCCTATCAAAAAAAAATCACAGATGTTCCACCCAATCTCAGGGAACAAGCAATCGTAAAGGTCCACATATTGCTAGAAAAAAATGTCATCCAACCAGTCCCAGCAGACCAAGTTGGATTCGGAACTTACTCAAGATTCTTTTTGGTGCCAAAGAAAACAGGGGACTGGAGACCTATCTTGGACCTCAACAGACTCAACAAGCTCGTAAAGAAAGAGAAGTTCTGAATGGTCACGCTTCAGTCCATTCTTCCCTTTTTAGGAAAAGGCAATTGGATGTGCTCCATAGATCTCAAGGACGCGTACTATCACATAAAGATGGACAGATGCTCCAGAGATCATCTGCGCTTCCAGCTGGGAGCCAATCATTACCAGTTTCAAGCCCTGCCCTTTGGTCTCACTTCATCCCCCAGCGTGTTCACCAAATGCATGGCAGTGGTCACGGCTCACCTGAGGCGTCTAGGATTCCAGGTGTTTCCATACTTAGACGATTGGCTCCTCACTGCTACCACCAGGCATCAATTGACTCAGGCAACACAATACGCTCTGCCATCAATTAAGCATTACGATCAACTTCGAAAAGTTTGTCTCATTGCCATCTCAGCTTACCATTTTTATAGGAGCAGAGTTAGATACCTCAACCACCACTCTGTCTCCCTATCGAAAGAGTCTCTCTTCGCCAAAACGTCAGCTCACTGGTGTCCAAGAACAAAGCTATAGCAGCGGCGGTATTGAAAGTGCTATGTTTGATGGCGGTAGCAATCCTGGCTATACCACTCGCAAGGATGCATATGCGAATCCTTCAATGGCTTCTCTTCACTCAGTGGTCTTACCAGAAACTACCAATGCACCACATGATTCTTATCACGGATTCTTGCAGGAGAGACCTTCAGTGGTGGTTGACATCTCTTTCATGTTACAGTAGGGAGACCCTTTGTCCCCCCCCTCCCAGTAGCCACTGTGACCACGGACGCTTCCTTGATGGGGTGGGTGGGGGGCATTTTCAGGGAAAGACTGCCCAAGGCATATGGACAGATCAAGAATCACATCTGCACTTCAGTGTTCTAGAGCTGAGAGCGGTACTTCTGGCATTGCAGTACTTTCAGGACTCTTTCCCTCTAGGGACTATTGCAATTCAGACCAACATGTCAGTAGTCTGGTACTTGAGCAAGCAGAGCGGAACCGAGTCTTACCCCCATTGTCGAGAAGCCCTCGGGCTTTGGCAATGGGCTGTGTCGTCCCAGCATTTTCTGTTAGCAATGCACATCCCGGGGAAATCCACTGTCTTAGCGGACAAGCTAAGCAGGGCAATATTACTCCCTCACGAGTGGTCTCTCAATCAACAGGTTGCGGTGTTGATTTTCCGCAAATGGGGCCAGCCTTGCTTCGACCTTTTTGCCAGCCGCATAAATTCAAAATTTAGAAGCTACTTTGCCCTGATACCACCTCCCGGTCATCCCCCGAGAGATGCACTTTTACACGATTGGCCCCCAGGTCTCCTTTATGCATTTTCACCCTTCCCATTAATACCCATATTTCTACAGAAAGCAAAATCTCTGGGGAAAGAAGGATGTTAAGTTGTCGATCTCGCCTTCATTCTTGCTGGATGGGTTCGGAGCCGATCCTCGGCTCCGACTCGGCACTTGCTTTAGCTTGAGAACTCCTTTTACCAGCTCGAGGCAACCCTATATCCCATGATGCAAGGCGGAACTACCTCAGATCTCGTTTGCCGCTTAGCGAAAGAGGTCTCCTTTGCCAGCTGAGGTAAGTTGTTTTTTGTCAAAAACAAGCTTAGTTAGGGATTTATTTCCCCTTTTTTCCTCTTTCATAGTGTGTAGTGTGTCTACAACCCACCCTATTCCCTTATAGTAAAAAAAAAAAAAAAAAAAAAAAAAAGTTTTAAATTCTGTTATAATTCTAAAACAGTTAAGTTAGGCATAGACCCCATTGGTTAATCCCTTCCTGTGTGTCTGTGTGTTTGGGGATTAATTGTGTGTTTGTTGGGGTGTGTGTGACTTTCTTCCTTAGAACTATGTCAAAGGAAGGCAAGGTCTCAGGCTTCAAGAAGTGTGACTCGTGCTGTCAGAAAATGTCTCTGACAGACGGTCACACTTCTTGTGTTTACTGCCTGGGGCCTTTGCACCTGCAGGACTCCTGTGCTTTGTGTCACTCTTTTAGCCAGAGAGTCCTGCAGGAACGGAGGAATAAGTTGATCCTCCGTGGCTTACTTAAGCCAGAAGGTTCTCCCTCTACAACAGGGTCTAGTAAACCTTCTAAGCCACCGAAGGTTCAGGCTACAGTATCCAAGCCTCCTCCAGTGGCTCCGGCTGGAACCGATCTATCTGCTTCCAAGGTAGTGGGTTCGGCACCGATTGGTTCCGACACCCGGTCTACTGTGGCCTTGTCGGCTCCGGCTGGAGCCGACACCTTATCCAGCATCGGAGCTGAGAAACCTTCGGCTCCATCTGGAATTCAGGGGACTTCGGCTCCGATGACTTCGTCCCGAAAGAGATCTCGGTCCCCTTCATTGCAGAGTATCCACTCGGCCCGGGTCTCCTCTTTGTCGGAGCGGAGCCATCGGAGCCGATCTTCGAGATCTTCCAGGCTGTCTGACCACGACTTGGGTGGTAAGCAGGCTGTTGAAGTCGCAGGCACTGGCCCAAATGCTCCATAGCCCGTCTCAGCAGACTTCGGCTATTGTTTCACCCCTTGAACATCCTCCTCCGACTCCACACCAGAGTTCGGAGCCGAGCTTCTCGGGACAGCGACTGTTTGGGCGCCGGAGCCGATACATCCTTGGCTCCGCTGCCCTCGGCTCCGATCTCCTCCTTGAGGCCTTCCTTGGAGGGATCCGGTCGCCGGGTTTCCTTGTCGGCTCCGAGGGGCTAGTGGCATCGGACCCTTGTCCGACCCGCTCTCCTCTCGGGCTTCGGATTTGGTAAGCTCTGCACCGACATCGGCCTCGGAGCCTTCCCTCTCAGTGGAACCGGGAATTCCTGTATCCTCGGATCGGGGATATTCCGGTCTCCGGGAGGGAGCCTTTGAGGTTATGAGGAGTGTCCTGGCTACTGAGCCAGGTCAACGGTCCATCCCTCTAGCTCCTCCCCCTTCGGTGCCTGTAGACACCTCTTGCCAGCCTCTTGCTCTCAGGCCCAGGGATCCATCGCCCAGGTTTCCCCATTGGGAATTTCCTCCTCTTCCGAGTTTCTCCTGATCCTGCAGGTGAACCCCTCGGAAGAGGACGTGTAAGAGGAAACACACAGACTCCCCCGAGTCTACTACATCTGATACCGACTTAGATGAGTCGGAGGGTTCCCCACGATCCCCCTCTGAGGATGTCTCCTTTTCAGACATCCTTGAGCTCCTCAAACAGAGGGGGAATTGGCCATCCATTGATCCCTCCGAGGATGAGTCGGTATACCTGGAGGCTTTTGGATCCCGACCCTCCACCTCCTGGGGGTGTCCGCCTTTCGACCCACTTATGCAGGTAGTGGCTCGGAAGGCGTGGGCAGCTCCAGATTCTGTGGAACCTGTCCCCAGGAGACCATCCAAGTTTATTACGGCCCCTACGGACAAACAGTTTCTTTCCAAGGGCGTCTCTGTGGATGCTATGGTGGTGGCGGCTGCCACTAAGAAGGAACTGGCGGATCCTTCAGTACCTGTCCATCCTCCTAACAAGGATTCTAGGACCATGGACAGGTATGGAAAGCGGATGTTTTCTTCAGCGACCTTTGCTATGCGTTCGCTGAACTACCTTTGTCACTTCACCAGGCTTCAAAGAGATATTCTCAAGGAACTGGGTGAAGTGGTCCAGGATCCTTCTGCTGCTGGGGCTCAAGAAAAGATTGCCTCACAGCTAGCAATCCCGAATTCCTTATCCAACTCCTCCATGCGGCTCATATCCTATGCGGCCGATGGAGCGAGCAGGGCCGCAGGCACAGGAGTGGCTCTTAGACGCCAAGCCTGGATGCGGCTTTGTAATTTTGCGGACCCCTTTAAGGCGTCCTTCACCAATACCCCCTTTGATGGTTCGGCTTTGTTCGGACCTCAGGTGAAGGATACCTTGACCAGGTGTGAGCAGGACGGTAAAACTCTTTCTGCCGTTGGAGTCCATTTTTCCACCCCTTCTAGACCATATCCCAAGGGTCAGAAGGGAGGGAAGATGTGGTTCCGCAAAGCCCAAGGAGCTACACCGGACACACGTGGTCAGTTAACCCCCAGAGGCAGAGGGGGTAACAATAGACGCTGCCCTAGAGGCAGGGGGGTTCCTCAGAACCAGGGCAACAGGGAGTCTCTTCCTGAGAAGCCCTTTCAGCACCCCTGAGGTGTTGCCCGACTGTCCACCCTTGGAGGCAGTCGGGGGAAGGATTTCGCTGTACCCAGTAGCCTGGCATTCCCTCTCACAAGATATGTGGGTACAGTCGATCATATCCGAGGGTTACAAAATCCCCTTCAAAAGGTATCCCGTACCTCAACAATCCCTTCCAGACATCTCACCCGGTCAAAGGGATTTGGCAGAACAGGAGGTTTCAAAGCTCCTAGGAAAAAGAGACGTCCAAACTGTTCCGGCAGACCAAGTAGGATCCGGCGTCTACTCGAGATCCTTTTTGGTCCCCAAAAGGACGGGAGATTGGAGACCAATATTAGACCTGAGCAATCTAAACAGATTTGTCAAGAAGGCAAGATTCCGGATGGTCACGCTTCAGTCCATTCTGCCTTTTCTGGGCAAGGACAACTGGATGTGCTCTATAGACCTTCAGGACGCGTACTATCACATAAAGATTCACAGGCGCTCCAGAAGGTTTCTCCGCTTTTGGCTAGGGACCAGTCATTACCAATTCAGAGCCCTGCCCTTTGGCCTCACTTCAGCCCCCAGAGTGTTTACCAAATGCATGGCAGTGGTCACAGCTCATCTGAGACGTCAAGGATTCCAGGTGTTTCCTTATTTAGGCGACTGGCTCCTCTCCGCCACCACCAGGTGTCAGCTTCTTCAGACCAGAGACTACACTCTGCAGCTTTGCAGGAGTTTGGGAATTTCAGTAAATTTCGAAAAATCTTCTCTGCGGCCTTGCCAATCTATCACCTTTATAGGCTTAGAATTAAACACCGTCAAAATGTTAGCCAGACTAACAGATCAAAGAATTCTGGACATCCAAAATTGCTCGATTCTATTGCAGAGCAGCAAGGTCAAAGCCAGATTTATACTGAAGGTTCTAGGTCTTATGGCTGCGGCCATTGTTCTTCTACCACTGGCTCGCTTCCACATGCATCTTCTGCAGTGGATGCTATTCACTCAGTGGTCGTACCGCAGTCTCCCGATGAGGCACGAAATCTCAGTCACACAATCGTGCAGAACTCATCTGAATTGGTGGATATCTTCCCCACTTCTTCATCAGGGCCGACCCTTTGTTCCCCCTCCTCCAGTTGCCACAGTCACTACGGATGCCTCTCTGATCAGGTGGGGGGGGCATTATCAGGGCAGGATGGTCCACGGGACGTGGCAACCCATAGAATACCATCTGCACATCAATGTCCTGGAGATGAGAGCGGTGCTTTTAACGTTGCAGGCCCTCAACGACTTTCTTCCCACGGGGACTATTGCAGTACAAACGGACAACATGTCCGTGGTCTGGTACATCAACAAGCAGGGCGGGACCAGGTCCTATCCGTTGTGTCGAGAAGCGCTCAGACTTTGGCAATGGGCAATCTCCTCTCATCGGTTTCTGATAGCAACGCACATCCCCGGCAGGTCCAACCTCTTGGCGGACAGGCTGAGCAGATCCATTCTGATGCCTCACGAGTGGTCTCTCAATCAATCTGTAGTGGATAAGATTTTTCTGAAGTGGGGCACTCCTTGTTGCGATCTTTTTGCTACTCCTCAAAACAAGTGCCCCGATTTTTTTCACCCTCTTTCCCCTTCCAGGCCAACCCCTGAGAGACTCTCTAACCCAGGATTGGCCCCGGGGACTTCTGTATGCTTTTCCTCCTTTTCCCTTGATTCCACAAGTCATTCAGAAAGCCACCGTTTTGAGGGCCAAGTTGATTCTCATTGCCCCTTATTGGCCTCGACAAATTTGGTTTCCGTCTCTGCATCGTCACCTCCTGGTGCAGCCCTGGCATCTGGACCCAGTTCCGGATCTCTTGATCCACCAGTCGGGTCAGCAGCACCGGGCCATTCATTCTCTCAACCTCACTGCTTGGTTGCTCCACTTCCTTCCCTAGCCAGGCTTCCGATGATCTCTGACTCAGAGACATCTTAGTGTCTTCTTTAAAGTCGTCCACTAGGACTGTTTATGCTAGCAAGTGGCGACGTTTTTCTATTTGGGCAAATTCCAGGAATATTGATCCCTTTACTGCTCCTGTACATTCTGTTTTAGATTTCCTGGCTGAAGTTTTTCATTCAGGATCCTCTTCATCTACAGTTAAAGTTCAACTGGCTGCTATTTCCAAGTATCATGTTGGCTTGCATGATAATAACATTATGTCTCATAGATTATGCAAGGCCTTTCTGAGAGGAGTTTTTCTCCTAAAGCCGCCTATAAAGCATCCTCCTCCGCAATGGGATCTAAATTTAATGTTGGCATCCTTGATGCTACCTCCCTTCGAACCGTCTGCTTCATGTTCTTTGAAGTTATTGACCTGGAAAACTATATTCTTACTGGCTGTCACTTCAGCAAGAAGGGTTTCGAGATTCAAGCTCTCTGCATTCGTTCCCTTACTTGGTTTTTCATAAGGACAGGGTATCCTTAAGAACGAACCCGTCCTTTCTCCCCAAAGTTGTGTCTCAAACCAATATTAACCAGTCTATAGATCTACCAGTCTTTTTCCCAAACTATTCTGACAGAGCTGAACAGAAGCTTCATTTTTTGGATGTCCATCGTCAGCTCAGGTACTATTTGCATAGAACTAAACAATTCAGGAAATCGGACCAATTATTTGTCTCCTATGCAGAAAACAGGATAGGTCTTCCAGTTTCTAAAGTGACCTTATCCAGATGGTTGACTTCCACCATTTCCTATGTGTACTCTCTCAGAGGCAAGCAGCTACCTTCTAAACCAAAAGCACACTCAACCAGGAGTCTATCCACTTCTGCAGCCTTTCAGGATAGACTACCCATTGATACCATTTGTGCAGCAGCTACTTGGGCCACGCCTCATACCTTTGTCTCTCATTACAAGTTAGACTTGGCCTCCAGAGACAGGGCCAGTTTTGGTTCCACAGTTCTCAAGAATCTGTTCCATTGAGCCACCCGGGATACAGGTGCTAGGGACGCGGTCCCATCCAGCAAGAATGAAGGCGAGATTGACAACTTAACATTTAGAAGTTATGTACCTACCATAACGTTCCATGTTAGTTGTCTTCTCTCGCCTTCTTTCTTGCGTCCCTCCCTCCTTCCCCCTGGCCTGGACAGATCTTGTAGAGTTCCTATCAGGTTATTTCCTCCTGAGCCTTCGTATGAGGACTCTTATTATGAACTTGGTTTCCTATTTATGTTAGGTTAGTCCTTAGCAGGGTAGGTTAGCTACCAAACGAGATCTGAGGTAGTTCCGCCTTGCATCATGGGATATAGGGTTGCCTCGAGCTGGTAAAAGGAGTTCTCAAGCTAAAGCAAGTGCCGAGTCGGAGCCGAGGATCGGCTCTGAACCCATCCAGCAAGAAAGAAGGCGAGAGAAGACGACTAACATGGAACGTTATGGTAGGTACATAACTTCTAATTATACTCTTAGCCCCCTACTGGCCTCGACAGATTTGGTTTCCGTTTCTCCACCATCATCTGTTGGAGGATCCAGTTCCGGACCTTCTGACGCACCCGTCAGGGGACCTTCATTCTTCTCTACAGTCCCTGAAACTGACTACTTGGCTAATCCACTTCCCCTAATTGCCAGGCTTCATTCAATTTCAGAAGATACAAGACAGGTTCTCTTGTCCTCTCACAAGCTGTCTACCAGGAAATTATATGGCAGCAAATGGAAAAGGTTCCCAGTTTGGGCCAACGTGCAGAACATTGACCCTTTTCGAGCTCCGCTATCTTTGATTTTGGAATTTTTGACAAAAATATTTAAGGAAGGGGCAGCAGCTGCTACAGTTCGAGTTCAGTTAGCTTCTATCTCAAATTTTCACCTTGGTCTTGATGGCTCAAATATAAGGCATAAATTATCCAAAACCTTCCTTAAAGGCATTCTTCATATGATACCTCAAATCAAAATTCCCTTTTCTCCCTGGAATTTAAACCTTATGCTGTCTCAACTTATTCTTCCTCCCTTTGAACCAGCTTTTTCTTGTGCTTTAAAATTCTTATCGTGGAAAACAATTTTTCTTGTGGCCATTACGTCTGCCCGCAGAGTGTCAGAACTTCAACCATTATCCATCAGACCACCCTACTGATCTTCCATGCTGATAGAGTATCTCTGAGAACGAACCCCTCATTTTTACTTAGTCTGTTCTGAGTCAAACATCGATCAGGTCATTGAACTACTAGTGTTCTTCCCCATCCACCCCAACAATTTAGAGTATATGCTGCACAAACTTGATGTTCACAGACAGCTCAGATTTTATCTTGACAGAACTAAGGATTTTAGGAAATCGGATCAACTTTGTATCCTTCTCAGAAGCAAGAAAAGGCAATCCAGTGGCTAAAACAACCTTATCTAGATGGTTATCCGATTGTATATCCTTTGTTTATGAAAATGTGAACATGCCTTTAATGCACAAACCAAAAGCTAATTCTACCAGAGCTGTCTCTACCTCTTCTGCTTTTCAAGCTAAATTGCCCCTTGACGATATTTGTGCTGCAGCCACTTGGTCTAACCCTCGTACCTTTATCTCTCATTACAAAATAGATAAGGCTTCTAGGGACAGGTCTTCCTTTGGTTCTACAGTACTGAAGAACATACTCCCATGAGCCACCCAGGGTTGAGGGTGCTAGGGATGCTACCCATCAGTGAGAATAATCGGTGAGATTAACAACTTCACATATAGAAGTTATGTACTTGCCATAATGTTCCATGTGAGTTGTTTATCTCGCCTTTATTCTCGTGTCCTTCCCTCCTTCCCCCTCCTGGCTGACTGTTTACTTAGAGGCTAGTGCCATCCTGGTTATTCAATATTTCTCTTTCCCTTTGGGTACTCTTCTTCGTAGTTATATATATAGATTGTATATATGTGTATATATATATGTATAGGCTATTATTCGCAGCAAACAAGATCTGAGGTAATTCTAGCAGTGCATGGTGGGATAAGGGGCTGGTCTCGAGCTACTGGCAAACCTTGAGCTTGCTATCGGCCGTGTCGGAGCCAAGGATTTGCTCCAACCTATCCGTGAGAATAAAGGCGAGATAAACAACTCACATGGAACGTTATGGTAAGTACATAACTTCTATTTTCTGGTTTCTTCAGCCAGTATTAAAAATGGACCTGTCTAATACTGTACCCTTTACTATTTGGTTTGACTTGTTCTCAGGTTGGGGAGAGTGTGAATTTATTCCTGTCTTCCTTTTTTAAAACTCTAAAAACGTAAAGTGCAACACATGATGATTGTACTGTATTTCTGTGTTTTTTTGCTGGTTGCTTGAGTTCTGGTTAACTGAGATTTTGTTGTACGTAAAATGTTTAGAAAGTGGTTCTGAAAGTCATCACAGCTGAAGATAAATAATGGAGCTGCTACTTCTGAATAAATGTTTGTGTATTGATGTGACTGTTTACATTATTTTTTATCTTTTTATGGTATTGTTTCAAATTAGTTTATACCTTTTTTTTTTAATATTTTTCAGTAACCAAGTTTCTCTGTATTTTGTATTGTGTGTGGATGTAATTCCAGGTGGAAGTTTATTTTTTGCAGTACTACATACATTTTATGTATAATGGTCAATCACCAGGGTTCAGGAATAATTTTAAGATAATTGTTAATATTGATCCATATCCTCTACCTTTAGTCATCTGTAGCTGTTGTCTGTGTTTCTTTTATATAATAGCATTTCATTTACTTTTCCTAATGAATAGTGTAAAAAAAAAAAAACTTATTCAAATTTTTCACTTTTTGGCAGACATTTGTTAAACTATTGTGCCTTTAGTGTTAGCCATGCCATCTTTTCTTGTCATGTTTCATCTCTTTTGGGAGAGTACCATATAAGGCAGCATAATTGTCTGAACTGTTGTACAGTTAATGATCATGAAGTAATATTTTGATGGCATGCGGGAAGACTGGCATCAGCCCCCAGCCTGCATCTGTCTTAAAGTGCAGCAATCCATCCAGTACACCTGTGCTTTTTTCTTTGCTTCGGTTAGAGCGACCGGTGGTTTTACCCTTCAGTTCTTCTGTGATTTTTCACAGACAGTTGTCAATTGTCTGAAGAGTCCTACTGAAGCGTGTTTTGCATATCCCTGAGTGTGTGTCCTTGAAGCCAGCTGGTCAGTATCGTCTTCGACACTGGCACCAAAACGCAAGTGTTTCAGCTACTCCCAATACACGCCAAACCCCAAGATCCTTAAATCCAGATATGGCATCATAGCATTACATCCAGGAAAATAAATTTATCTGTCACTATTCCTTAGATCTCAAAGACATTGAGTGCTAAATTTTAAATGAGTCTCTGACAATGTAGTTATTGGGCATCACTCCAACCTCTAGTATGTAGAAGAGTCATCCGCTTTGAGCACTCTGTGGCAGCACACCAGATGTCATTCATCAACTGCACCACTACAGTGAACTCTCTCCGGAACTATTCCCACTTAAGATATTCACCATGAGCTGTATATTACTGTTGGATTAAAAGGGAAAAACCCTGCCCTTTAATGTCTCAGTCTTTTGGGTTTCTAATGCCATGACTGGTATGGACCACATTTCCAAGTCAAAGTACGATTAAAGTTCATGAAATTTAGTATTGTTTCACTCTTTGATGTCAACCAAAAGTGATCTTCGCAGCACCCGCAGTGTACCCAGTAATGACTCCTCCTGCAATTCTTACGGTGTTACATGAATTGGTTACATATCTAAATATGATTGTAAATTCTTTTTTTTATAAGACCAGTTGCTCCTACTACTATTGGAACTGTCTGGGTATCTTTCTTCCACATGTCTCTCCTTTCTGCCTGCAGATCAAGGTATTTTATTACTGGGTGTCTCTGTATGCAAGACACTGTAGTCACTAGGTGTGGCATTTTCAATGATCAACGCTACTTTTTGTCTTCTTTTCTTGGACCACTGTATCTGGTTTTCTAGCATCTATCTTTTGAACTGTTGGATGTGATATAAACTTCATCATTTTCTATGATTCTTTGTGGCTGATGTTTCCATTGTTTTTCGGCCACTTCGATTCCATAATGTCTGCACAATCTCCAATGTAACAGTCTCACCACATTATTAATGCCTTTCAATATACAGTCCCTCTGCCATTAGTGCGTCGCAGCCAGCAACAAGGTATGTGACTGTTTCCAGTTTGGTAAAACCTACATATGTCTTTCTCCCACATGTTCAATGGACTTTGTAAACCAGTGTGTACGTAGCCCATTATCTTGGGCTGCCAATATTAACCTTTCATTTCTTGATGTGAATTCACCTCTCCTTAACCATTCCTGTGTTCATTCTTGATCAACACAAGGCTCTTCCAGAAGTTTCTATACTTGCAACTATATTTGTTTTTTCCATTTGCCCTGAGAGACTTGCTATGGCCAGTAATGCCAAGGAGTGCATCATGTACCCTCACAATAACCTCCATACGTAGCTACATCCTCCCAGCCTGTACCAGAAAATACTACTAGTAAAGGTAGTGTAACCTGTCCATCTAGCAAAGTATGGATAAATGATCCCTGCAGGCCAGCAGAGCTGCGTGATCTATGTGCCATAGTCACCAGTGGTGAGTAGGGCCATTATCCTGGGCAAAAAATGCCAGGTTCTCACAACTTTAGTAAATACCCCAAAATAAAAAAAAAATACCCTTCTTTCAGGAAAAACAGAAGACACTGCAATGCATATGCAGAGTTTGTTTATAAATAGACTAGCAGATGTGCAATTGGACAAGGCCTGTGAAATATCTTTGTGTCTGTGCATGTCTGTTAGTGATTGGCCCTTCTGCTCAAAAAGATTATTCTATTTGCAGAGTTGTAACTCTTTTTTGTGATATGTCTGCATCCCCATTTTCTGTATATGCAGCCACTCATAATACTTTTCTAGATAGGTGATACTGACCCATAATGTTAACAAAAACAAGTGGCAAAAGTCATTCCACAAGTAATGTTTTGCAGTAGCATTTGTGACAGAAATATCTGATGTGTCCCCTTACAGTCCTTAGAGACCAACAATTTAAATGTTCCCTGGCAGTCTAGCAGTGCCACAGCAAAGTTAAAGCCACTTGTAATAGAATTCAAGGACAGCATTTATGGAGCTAACCTTGACCAGAATCACTTTTTCTCTTTCTGCAGTGCATCTTTAACTCGTCCAGACAGGATGTTAAACCGGAGCCCCATCTGCCCTAGTTGGATGAAGAAGATCCCATGGTACTTACCAAAAAAATAGTAGGGGAAGTTCCCCTGGTACCCTGGACAAATTTCCCCTAATATGAATAAATGCCACCTTGGGTCTCCCCTTAGTGTGACTAATCCAGTTGATATTTATTCATGCATGCATGTATACTTTTAAAGTAAATCACTCAGTCATTCGTTCATGAATGCACTGATAGACTTAATGGAAACCATTGTCTGAGCATCTTTACAGGTGCACATGGAGAAGGAGGATCAGAAATCCAGGTAATGCACATCAAAGCATTGTGCAACACAAGGAAGTGAACTACAATACTAAAAGACCAGCTATGAAATTACAAAAGTCTACCCAAAGATACCCCCTTGTGTGAAAAGGCACACTGCAGGTCTCATGACTAGAACAAACTGAAACGGTGCAAGTTAAATAAACAAATTAGAGATGTTCAACGTGCATACAGCTGCAGTCATAACAGATGGGTTCTCCTGCCGTCAGGCGGGTCCTCGGTCGGCTGAATTCCAAAGTCTAGGTCCGGCGTCGGTTGTCGTCGCTTCTTCCCTGACGTCAGAGCGACAGGGGTATAAAGGAACCAGCCGACGCCATTTTCTTCAGTCTTTCTTGCTGCGCGGTGCCCGAAGCAGAAGCAGATGTTCTTCATCTCACATTGCTGCAGTCCTTACACTTGGGTAGCTGTCCCTGACGCCGTCATGGCGATTAAACTGACGCCAGGACGCCAGGGTATAAATGCGCATGACCGACGCCATATCCTCAGTCTTTGCGAGTGCAGGTTGGCGTCCTGAGATTTTCCAAACCGAGAGTTTCAGACCGAATCCAATATTTTGGTTTTTCTTGCCTCAGTATTTTACCGGATGTCAGAAAAGTAAATAACTGTATTTCTTGCGGGAACAGATACCACATAGGACTACCACAGCTTGTGTATACCGTGTTTAGGGCCTGAGCAACGTTGTTGGGCTAGATTTAACAAATAAAGAGGAGATTAGACGCGCTTAGGTTAGTCTTCGGAAGCGGTGCAATTATAAAATGCCCGGATGCTCCGGCGCCACCAAGAAGCGCAAGGACAAAACTCCTAGGCCTAGGTTAGAGGCACCAGCCGACCCGGACGCCGGTTCTTTAGAGGGCACGGTTGTGCCAGAGGCCCAAACAGAAGTTTCCCTAGAGTCCCAGGGGGAGACTTTGTTGTTACAGGATGTGTCTTCACAGGAGGTAGGCCAGGCTGAAGGGGCTTCTCAGGTAGCTGTTCTCCCCTCTGCCTAAGGTGGTTAGGCCTTCCCTACTGTTACAAAGGCTTCTTCCAAGAGTAGGCCAGGTTCAGCTGTAGCATGTGCTCCTCCTAGTACTTCAGGCCCTGTGCCCAAGAGACATATGCTTAAGATGGCTGAAGATTTAATTACTATGATTAGGGGTTCTATGCCCCCTCCAGACAAAAGGCCTAGGGTGGATCCTGAATTTGGGAATTTTGAACAGGATTCTGATATTTCTGAGTCTTCGCTGAGGATTTACAGGAGTTTTCTCATTATTCTGACTCTGATGTGGATGACTCCACCCCTGCTTCTCCTCCTGAGGATTTTTCATTCTCAGAGACTCTCCATTCCATGAGGGAACATTTTAAATGGGAAGGTCAGGATTTCTGTGATTCCAGGAAAGACTTAGGGAATTCTTGTTTCTACCTCAGCATAGGCCTTTAGCTATACCCCTGTTCTTTCTGTGGTGGAAGATGTTTTGCAGAGGCTTCCCTTAACCCTGATTCTTTACCTCCCGCTCCTGTTAAACCAGACAGATACTATAGGGTGCCTGAAGCTCACAAGTATCTTTTAAAAGCCCTAGGGCAGATCCAGAGACAGTTACTCAGGGGCCTAAGGTTAAGGAAAAATCCAGTTCCTCAGGACAAAGAGGCAAGAGCTTTAGACAGATGGGGTAAGAAAGTGTATACTTCTTCAACTTTAGCCATGAGGGCTTTAAATTGTCAATTCCACATGCTGAGATATCAAATCTATCTCCTTTCACAGTTAAAGTCTAAGGTAGATGCTCTGGCAGAAGGTATTGAATGTAAGGAGTTACAAGATCTGGTACATGTGTCTGAACAGGTGGGATTCCTGTGGTTTTGATGCTGTACACTGCCACTGGTACTGTCCTTCAGGCACGCCTGGTTACGGGATCAGAATTTAGCTGAGCATGTAAGTCAAGGATCTTGGATGCCCTTTATCTGATGTGTTGTTTGGTTCGCCTGTTGAAGCAGTTTTAAAGAAAATGGAGGACAAATTTTTACAGGTTCAACCACCAAAGTTTAGCAGAAACTGGCCAAGCAAGGCGTGGACATACCCTTCTTATGATTCCCAGTCTAGGGTAGGTCTAGGTAGGGGCAGAGCTCAGGTTCCTTTAGATCCAGGACAGGGGCTCACCTGCACAGTCTTCAGGGGAGGGCAGACACACGACCTACTCAACTGCCAGAACCTCCACGCCTCGCAGCACCTTTAGGAGGAAGACTGACACTTTTCAAAGAGAACTGGAGTTTAATTACCCAAGACAGATGGGTATTGGATATCATTCACCACGGTTACAGGTTTTATTTCCATACCTTACCACCGCTCAACACAAATTGAAGCTCACAGACAAATATCCATATTGACACAGTATGGCAGAAAGGGGCCTAGGATTTACCGCCTATTCCTAGTACCAAAAAAGGGAACACGATTCTGGATTTGTCTATCCTCAACTCTGGACATCCCCAAGTTCAAGATGCTGACATTGCAACAGCTTTTACCCCTCCTGGGCAAGGATCACTGGATGGTATCTCCATCCAAGAGGCTTACCTTCATGTCCCTATCACTCTAAGCTGCAGGAAGTATGAGATTCACTATCAATTCTCTGCATTGCCCTTTGGCTTATCCACTGCACCCAGAGTATTCACAAAGGTCCTGGCTCCAGTGATAGCTTTCTTCAGACGGAAAGGAATACAGATCTACCCTTATTTGGTTGCCTGATTCTGGCTCAGACTACAGCATTTAAAGTATGTGATAACGCTAAGATGCCTAGTCCAGTCTAGTACCCTCTCAGGACATGTGCTTTCTGGGTGTGAGACTGAATACAGCAGTCCAGATGGAAAAGAATCTTTCCTTTACTTCCAACAACTATCAGTCCGGCTGACTGAGGACAGTCCTTCAAGCCTTAGGGTTCATGGCATTTGTATTCTGGTGCTTCCCAATGCCAAACTGCATATGAGGAAGCTACAATGGTATCTCAAGAATCTATGGACACAGCACTGCCACGATCTGGACACTGTCATTCCAATAATACCTTGCATCCAAAAGGAATTCTTGTGGTGGGCTCAGCAATGTCACCTAAACAAGGGACTTTCTGACCCGGCGGAGGCAAGTCAGATTCTAACAACAGATGCCTCAGACAAAGCTTGGGGGCTCATCTCAATGGAAAATGGATACAGGACAAGTGGCCTGCCAGACTACAACATCTACATATCAACCTAAAGGAGATGTTAGCAGTCCAGTTTGCATTAACAGCTTTGAATTACTTCTTCCGACAGGTGTTGATTCTAACAGACAACACAACTGTCATGTGGTACATCAACAAGCAAGGGGTACACCTCTATGCAGACAAGCAATGATTCTATGGAAACGGCTCTCAGTCTACAACTGATCTTCAGGCAAGGTTTCTGGCAGAACTCCTTAGCAGATGTGTTAGCAAATCATGGATCTGGAAACTGGATCCGGTATTCAGCAATTAACAGTGTCATGGGGAACACCAGACATAGATCTTCTCCTCTAAACCACCAGCTGCCAAAGTTTTGCACAAAAAGGATACACCAGGCAGCTTGGAAAACGGATGCTCTTTCTTTCAGTTGGAAAAATCTTCATGTATATGCCTTTCCACCACTTCCACTTCTAAAGGTTCTGCTAAAGGTAAGCCAGGACAAACCAAGAATGATCCTGATAGCTCCAGATTGGCCGACAGCATTACTGAGAAATTTAATAAGGAAACCACCGTGGCCCTTTAATTCCTCAACTGTTGTCTCAAAAGGACGTCATTTACTCAATGTCAAGCACTCTCTTCATCTCACAGCATGGCATATCCTGTTTTAGCTCATAGCAGGGCTCAACTTCCTCAACAAGTTTTGAATGTGATTATGGAAGCTATACAAGGAAAAGTGTATGCAGACAAGTGGAAGAGATTTTTGCTTTGGAGTGCAGCAAAGGGTGTGGATGTTTCTGAGCCTGATTTAAGTGTGGCTCTTCTATATCTTACTGAACTATTGGACAAGGGTTTGTCCTTCTCTTCCATTAAAATTCATGCTGCAGCAATTTCAGCTCACTATGACTGTGATCCACCTTTGTTTTCTCATTCCTTGTTCAAGCAATTTCTCAGAGGAGCAAAGAACATAAGACCTCCACGAAGAGCTCCTACTCCAGCTTGGGACCTCAATTACGTGTTGGAAAAGCTCACTCTGCCTTTTGAGCCTGCAGCTGGCTGAGTTAAAATATTTGTCATGGAAGACTGCTTTTTGTTGGCCATTACCTCTGCAAGAAGGGTTTCTGAATTGCAGGCCCTATGGCTGTTGAGCCTTTCTTGATCTTCCATAAGGATAGGTATCTTCTAACCCTTCCTTTATGCCTAAGGTGGTCTCAAGTGTGTCTTTAAACCAGTCTATTCATTTACCTACCTTTATGCAGACCCCAAAACAAGGGAAAAGATCTTGCATACTTGACAGTTACGCTACTTAGATAGGACTAAGGGTTTCAGGCAGTCGCAACAGTTGTTTGTTTCTTTTGCTTTAGGTACGCCTGTGTCAAAGCAAACTCTTTCTAAAATGGATTGGGTTTTGCATTTCCTTTTGTTATTCTCAGCATGGCAAGCAGATCCCAACAGGGATCAGACCTCATTCCACTAGGGCTACTGCCACTCTACAGCCTTTCTAAGGACATTTTGGAGGCAGCTACTTGGAGTTCAGTACATACTTTCTCTAAGCACTACCTTTCCTCTAAATCTAGGGCTGGGTTTGCCACTGCTATTCTACAGCTCCTGCTTCTATTTGATTTGCCATCCTCCCTTACTGCTTGGGAATCTACCCAAGACTGCAGTTGTACCTACCATAAATGTAGATGTTCAAGATCCACATTGCTGCAGTCCGTCCCCTCTGTGTTAGGGGTGGTTGTGTGGTTAGGTTAGTACTTTATTAGATAATGTAGAAGTTGTACATAGTTTGGGTGTAATTTTTGATTTTACCCTGGTTAGCTGACATCTGGGGCAAGAAAAGACTGAGGATATGACGCCGGGTCATGCCTGGCCAGTTTGGCGCCATGAGCCAGCCATATACTTTGGTATTCGGGCGACCGAGGACAGCGCTATACCCAAGTGTAAGGACTGCAGCAACATCTACATTTATGGTAGGTACAAAACTGTACTTTCGCAAGTGCCGGTCGGCCAGCTCCTGAAATTACGAAAACTTTTGAAACCGAAGTCCTCTTGAAAGCTAAGTACCCCGTTGGGGAAACTTTTCTTGCCTCAGACCGATGTCAGACAAAGTTTAATAATTGTATTTCATGTGGGAAGCAAATACCGCATAAGGATTTCCATTCCCTCTGTATAACTTGTTTAGGCCCAGACCACGACGTCTCGGTCTGTCGCTTTTGTGCTACATTCAACAAACGCACCATTAAGCGTCGGGCGGAGTTCGCCCAGCATTATTTTGGAAAAAACATTTAACTATATTATGTCGTCGGATACTCAGACTCCAGTTTTGTCTAAAAAACGCAAAGATAAGGACAGACACACGAGGTCCGCGGCCTCTACCGACACCACGCCAAAGCCGACTACATGTGGTCCGGTTCTCAGCGAGGTGCCTACGCAGCCCCTGACTATCGACGACACTTCATTGGCGGTGTCTCCTGTGCCCGAGGTCGCAGGCTCCTCGGCCCACAACCCGACTACAGTTACCGAAGCCACTCTTGGCGTTGAACCTCAAAATGTGGACAGGTCTACCTCCACTCAAGGTGTCTTCAGACCTTCCTCTTCTTTTTTCCATCAAGGCTTTCACTAAGTCTAAAACAGCCATGCATTCTAAGAGACAAGCTACACAGGGCCCATCTCCAGGCCCCATGCCTAAAAAACAGATGCTTAAAATGGCGGAGGATCTAATTACTCTGATCAGGGGTTCTCAATCCCCACCGGACAAAAGGCCCAGAGTGGAGGAAGAATCCCCCTCCTCTGATCAGGGCTCCATTTGATCAGGGCTCCATTATTTCAGAGCACTCTGATCAGGAACATTCTTACTCCCCTTTTGAAGACTCTGATGCAGAGCAGTCCATCCCTTCTGTATCCCCCCCCCCAGAGGATTACTCATTTGGGAAAACTTTGCATACCTTAAGTGAACACTTCCACTGGGAAGGCCAAGATTATTCAGATTCCAAGAAAAGGCTTAGGGAATTTCTCTTGCTACCTCAGCACAGGCCTCTGGCTATACCTCCTGTCTTGGACATCCTAGATGATGTTTACTCGGAGGCCTGCCTTAACCCGGATTCTCTGCCTCCAGCCCCAGTCAAGCCTGACGGGTACTACAGGGTTCCTGACTCGCACCAATTTCTATACAAAAGCCATGCTGCTGACCCAGAAACCATCTCACAGGGCCCCAAGGGAATTAAGGCCTCCACTGCTAAAAATCCATTGCCTTCCGAGAGAGAGTCCAGATCCTTAGAAAGGTGGGGGAAAAAAGGTATATACCTCGGCTACCTTAACCATGAGGGCCTTAAACTGTCAGTTCCACATGCTAAAATACCAACAGTTTTTGTTATCACAATTGAAAAGTAAAATGTCACAACCTGAACAACCAGACTTGAAGGAGTTGCAGGATTTGATGCATAGTGCAGAACAAGTGGGTAAGCATACCTTACAATGTGGTTTTGATGCTCTAGAGGCCTCATGTAGAGCTGCTGTTACAGGATCAGTCATACGTAGACATGCCTGGCTCAAGGAACAAACCTTGCCTGATCATGTCAAAGCTAAATTACTAGAGGCCCCTCTACAAAAGGATGTATTATTTGGTGCTAATGCTGAGGAGGTATTAAGGAAAATGGAGGAAAAGGCTAAATCAATGCAAACTGTGAAAGATTTTCTACAGGTACAGCCCCCACGTTTCAGTAGAAATTGGCCTTCCAAAAATTGGTCCTTTCCAGCCACGGACAGACCCCAAAGAGGTAGATACAGGTGCCCGATGGGCAGAGGACAATCCCAAGGATCATTTAGAGGCAGACAATGGCAAGCTCCTACACAAAGAGGTGGTGAGGGTAACTCGCAATCATTCAGAAAGCAAACCCAATGACTTTCCCCTTTGCATGCCAAGCAAGACTCAAATGGCAGCCCCTTAGGAGGAAAACTGGCATTATTTTCAAAAAATTGGCATATTGTCACAAAAGACAAATGGATCCTGGACATTATAAACAGAGGCTACAGATTCCATTTTCACACCCTTCCAAAAATGAGAGGCATGCCAAACCTGCCACACAATCAAAGGGCAGAGGCACAAAGGGAAATTACAGATCTCATAGACATGAAAGCTATTCAAGAGGTACCTATGCACGAACAAGGTCAAGGTTTTTATTCCAGACTATTCCTGGTACCATCGAAGGGAAAAGATTGGAGACCTATTTTGGACCTATCCATCCTAAACACATTTCTACTCGTACCAAAATTCAAGATGCTCACTCTACAGCAGCTTCTTCCCATGCTGGGCAAGGAGTCTTGGCTGATAACATTGGACCTCAAGGAGGCATACCTGCATGTCCCAATCAGACAAAATTGCAGAAGGTACCTCAGATTTCTTGCAGGTTCAACCCATTATCAATTCTCTGCATTGCCCTTTGGCTTATCTACTGCGCCCAGAGTATTCACGAAATGCCTGGCATCAGTAATTGCTTACTGCAGACTTCAAGGGATACAAATATACCCCTATTTGGATGACTGCCTGATCCAAGCGGACAGCAAGCACATACTTCTGAAACATCTGGCTTATGTAATAATGTTATTGAACTCTGTGGGATACACAGTCAACAAAAAGAAATCAAGACTAATACCCTCTCTGAAGATAATTTTCCTGGGTGCCAATTTGGACACAAACACCCAGATGGCCTACCTCACGCCAGAGAAGCAGGGGCAACTAATTCAATACTTCAGAACACTAGCAAATTGCACCAGGCTGACTGCAAGGAAAATCCTGCAGGCTCTGGGATTCATGGCATCTTGCATCTTACTAATCCCATGTGCAAAGCTGCATATGAGGAAATTACAATGGTACCTGAAAAACATATGGTCTCGACACAGCCACAGTTTGGAAACAATAATACCACTAATTCCATGTCTGCAAAATGAATTTCTGTGGTGGGCTCAAGCATGTCAAACAAACACAGGTCTTCCATTCAGCAAGCCTCAAGCAAATCAAGTCATCACAACAGACGCCTCGGACTACGCCTGGGGACATGACAGATCGGTGCATTCAGGGCAAATGGTCCCAAAAAGAAAAGCACCTTCACATCAATCAAAAAGAAATGCTAGCAGTAATAAATGCTATTATAGCCTTCAAGGACCTTCTACAACCAGGTCAACTATTGATAAGGACGGACAACACCACAGTTATGTGGTACATAAACAGGGAGGAACACATTCTTACCCCCTATGCAGACTGGCCATGTCACTTTGGAACATGGCCATGGACTTATAAATGGAACTACAAGCACAGTACTTGCCAGGCAAGGAAAACACGCTGGCAGACAACCTAAGCGGGAATATGACAGATCCACACGAATGGAAATTGCATCCAAAAGTTTTTACAGAAATAATCCAAGAATGGGGAAGGCCAGACCTAGATCTCTTTGCCTCCCACAAGAATCATCAATTGACAAAATTCTGCTCCAGGATCTTCCATCCAAAGGCCTGGAGAGTGGACGCTCTCTCTTTCAGTTGGACATCAATGACAGTTTATGCCTTCCCACCTCTTCCTCTGCTGCCCAAAGTTCTATTAAAGACCAGAGCAGACAGACCAAAGATGATTCTCATTGCTCCGGACTGGCCAAGTTTCAAAACTCTTCACAGCCAGCTAAAAACACTCAATCTAGCCATATGGAAGATTCCTTAGCATCACAATAGCCGTATGGAAGATTCCTTAGCATCACAACAGGCCCTACTCTCCAAGGAGGTGCAGGATGTAATTTTGGAGGCCAGAAGGCCATCAACTAGAAAAGCTTACTCGGCAAAATGGAAACGTTTTTGTGTCTGGAATGAGAAAAAGGGCCAGGATCCTAGAAAACTGAATTTACCGCAAATACTACAATATTTGGCTGAACTGCTAAGCAGTGGACTTTCTTTCTCCTCCATCAAAATCCATGCCTCAGCCATTTCTGCAGAAAACAACACTGATCCACCTTTATTCTCTCACCCTCTCTTAAGACAGTTCCTCAGAGGGGCTAAGAGTTTAAGGCCTCCAAGGAAACGACCAATACCTGCTTGGGATCTTAATTTCATTCTGGAAAAACTGACCTTGCCTCCCTTTGAGCCAGCTGCCTCATCAGATTTACAATATTTGTCCTGGAAAACAGCTTTCCTTCTGGCTATCACCTCAGCTCGTAGAGTTTCAGAACTACAGGCTCTCATGGCTGTCCAGCCTTTTATTATCTTCCATCAGGACAGAGTTTCATTACGAACCAACCCATCCTTTATGCCTAAAGTGGTATCCAGGGTAGCTTTAAATCAGGCCATACATTTACCTACTTTTTATCCTAATCCTCAAAACAAAGGGAAGAGATTACTACATTCGTTGGACATCCACAGACAACTGCGTTATTATTTGGACAGAACAAAGCCTTTCAGAAAAACAGAACAGCTCTTTGTGGCCTATGCGGTAGGAGCTCAAGGGAAGCCAATTTCCAAACAGACAGTCTCAAAATGGATAGCCCACTGCATACGCTTTTGCTATTCCTTTCATGGCAAAACTGTTCCTACAGGCATTAGAACTCATTCCACCAGGGCCACAGCCACCTCTGCAGCCTTCCTCAGAGGAGTTCCTACCAAGGATATTTTGGAAGCAGCCACTTGGAGTTCTGTGCATACTTTCTCCAAGCACTACAACCTACCATTATACTCCAAATCTAGAGCAGGCTTTGCCACTGCAGTCCTGCAGGGCATTTTGGCGCCTCCTAGTTCCACCTAGTGCCTACCACCCCTTTCTTAGCTTTGGGATTTTACCCATCTGTTATAACTGCAGCTGTATGCACGATGAACTTAGTATAGTTTTGTACCTACCATAAATGTAGATGTTCAAGTGCTGATACAGCTGCAGTCCAGGTTGCCCTCCCTCCTTCCCCTCTTGGGACAGGCCTATAGGCTAACACATCCTCATACAGCCTGATTGGGATATTCAATTATGATGTATTTGCTTGCAACTACTGTATTTTGATTATATTGCACTGCATTATCACACAAATTTATGTATTGCCTTCCTTCTGGGGGCACCTGACATCTGGGGCAAGAAAAACTGAAGAAAATGGCGTTGGCTGGTTCCTTTATACCCCTGTCACACTGACGTCAGGGAAGAAGCGATGACAATCGACGCCGGACCTAGAGTTTGGAATTTGGCCGACCGAGGACCCGCCTGACGGCAGGAGAACCCATCTGTTATGACTGCAGCTGTATTAGCACTCGAACATCTACATTTATGGTAGGTACAAAACTGTACTTTTAGCTCCAGCCTCCCAACCATAGCTTTGGGATTCTACCCAAATGTAATGACTGCAACAGTGAAACACAAAGAAGATAGTACAGTTGTGCACACTTAACTTAATGTAGATGTTCGAGTGTATTCACTGTTGCAGTCCAGGTTACCCTCCCGCCATCCCCCTGTCATTCTACAGTTTATCTTTCTTTCTCTCTCTTCTACAACCTATGTGATGTATTTGCTTGTAGATGAAGGTAAAGTTTACATTGATGCATGTATACATATTGCTACCTTTTTGGGGGCACCTGACATCGGGGGCAAAAAAAACTAAAGAAAATGGTGTCTGCTGCATGTTTTATACCCCTGATGACCTGACGTCATGGAAGAGAAGACAGCAACCAACGCAGGACCCAAGACTTTTGAATTCAGGCCAACTGAGGGCAACCTGCCAGCAGATTACCCAAATGTAATGACTGCAACAGTGAATACACTCTAACATCTACATTTATTGTAAGTGTACACAACTGTATTTTCTTGATCTCAGTACTCCGAAATGGCTTCATTAAGCCATCCAACTACGATCTTCTGAAAAAACGTAAGGATAAAGACAGAGACAGGACCGCATAGGTCCAAAACTGCCGACGACGCTTACGTTAAGCTAGTTGCCAGTCTGCCGGTACTCAGTGAGGCGCTTTTGCAGTCCCTGATACCTGCTACTACAGATTCACAGGCCTCTACTGAGACCCATTCGGAGTCCGGTATGCCACGCAATACTTCTTCTACTATGGAACCTGTGGATGTCTCTACCCTGGATGAGTCCGGAGCCGCTGTGCAGGCACCAGCTTCTGAGGGTTAATTCAGGCCTACTGACTTTCATATTAAACAGACTTAGTTTCAAGCTACAATTATTGAATTCCTCTGGCCTAAAGCTCACACTACGCCTAAAAAAACAGATGACCAAACCGCATACTCAGCCCCATACACCTCAAAAACAAATGCTTAGAATGGCTGAAGACCTTATTACCTTAATTAGGGGAAGCCAGCCTTCCCCCTCTAAGAGACCTAGAACTGATTTTCTTTCTGTTTCTTCTGAACATTAATCTGATATCTCTGTTTCTTCTGATTACCAGGATTTGCCCTTATCCACTTATGGTGATTCTAATGCAGAGGGTTCCATTCCCTCTGCTTCCTTTCAAGAAAATATTTTTTGGTGAAACCTTGCATACCCTTTGGGAGCATTTCCGCTGGAAAAGCCAGGACTATTCTGACTCCAGAAAGAGACTTGGGGAGATTTTACTCCTGCCTCAACACAGGTCTCTATCTATCCCTCCTGTTCTGGCTGTTGTAGATGATATTTTCTTGGAATCTAGCCTTACTGCATATACTTTGCCTCCAGCTCCCAGGAAACCTGCCGGGTACTATGGAGTACCTGACTCTCACAAGTTTCTCTTCAAGAATCCTACTGCGGATCCAGAGACCATTTCCCAAGGACCAAAAGGCTACTATTGCCAAAAATCCTACCCCTTCTGATAGGGACTCTAGAGCCTTAGACAGAAGGGGTAAGAAGGTATACACTTCTGATACTTTGACCATTAGGGCTTTAAATTGCCAGTTTCATATGTTAAAAGTATCAGCAGCATATTATGGGACTGCTTAAACAGAAAATTATGTTGATTCCTGACTGTGCTGAACACAGAGTTACAATATTTAATGCATTCTGCTGAACAAGTTGGTAAACATACTTTGCAGTGTGGTTTTGATGCTTTAGAAGCATCTTTCAGGGTTGTGGTCAATGGGTCTGTACTTGGAAGGCATGCTTGGCTTAAGGAACAAAACTTGCCAGATCATGTTAAAGCTAAATTACTGGATGCACCCTTAAACCAAGACTGCCTTTTTGGCAACAAAGCAGAAGACAACCTCAAAAGGATGGAGGAAAAAGCTAAATCTATGCAAACTAAGATTTCTTACAAGTAAAGTCTGCTAAATTCAGTAGGCATTGACCTTCAAAGAACTGATCTTTTCCAGTCCCTTCCAGGCCTTCTTAGTCCACACCCAGGAACAACAGACCACCAAGACTTCAGTCTCAGGCTACACACAGATCTATGCAGTGGGGGGGGCTCCCACTTCCACAGCAGGGTGTAGTAAGCCACCCCCCTATGGAAAAATGGCACAATGACTTAACCTTTAACCCTTCCAAGCCCTGCTCAACCACTTGCTGCCTTAGGAGGAAAGCTTGCCCTGCATGCAAAAAACTGGGAACTTCGTTACCCAGGACAAATAGGTTTTAAGCATAGTTTCCCTAGAGTACAGATTCCACTTCCACACTATACCAACCCTACGTGGTTGGCCAGTGCTCCCCCCCCCCAAATCAGTGGGTGGAGGCCCAAAAACAAGCTCGCTCTCTCTCTCCTCAGTATCAGGGCTATTCAACCTGTTCCAGCAGAACAAAGGGGACAAGGTTTTTATTCAAGACTGTTCCTGGTACCCAGAAAGGAAAACTCCTGGCATCCTCTTCTGGACCTATCTATTCCCAACACCTTTCTGGTGGTTCCAAAATTCAAAATGCTAACTCTTCAACAGCTTCTTCCTATGCTAGCCTAGGATGCCTGACTAGCAGTCCTAGACTTAAAGGAAGCTTACCTGCACACCGTGATAAAGGAATCCTGCAGACAATACCTACGTTTCAGGGCAGAAGCTTACCTGCACATCCTAATAAGGGAATCCTGCAGACAATACCTACGTTTCAGGGTGGGCTCCATGCACAATCAGTTCTCTGCACTTCCCTTTGGCTTATCTACTGCGCCCAGGTTGTTCAGTGTCTAGCTCCAGCCATTGCATTTTGCAGGCAGAGGGATATTCAGATTTACTCATACTTGGACGATTGCCTGATTCAGGCAGAAAGTTGGGACTTGCTATTACAACACCTGGCATTTGTAAAGAAATTTCTAACCTGGGGTACACCATAACCGAGAAGAAATCACACCTAGTACTCTGCCAACAGATTGTATTCCTGGGAGCAAGCTTGAACACAACTTCCCAGACGGCATTCTTCACTCCGGAGAAACAAGTGTATGTGACAACATACTTCAAACTATTGGCCATAAAAACCCAGCTTTCTGCAAGGAAAATACTGAAAACTCTGGGGTTCCTGGCCTCTTGCATTCTGCTAATTCCATTTGCAAGACTGCATATGAGGAAACTTCAGTGGTATCTAAAAAGTGTATGGTGTCAACATTCTCAGGACCTGGAAACAATGATTCCTATCATTCCTCGTTTAAGGGCAGAGTTCCTTTGGTGGGCAGAGGCCTGCTACCACAACAAGGGACTCCTTTTCACTCTACCACACCTGCTGTCCAAACCTTAACAGACACATCAGACTTTGTATGGGGGGCTCACTTGGCAGGGCAAGTGCATTCAGGGCAATTGAAATCCAAATCAGATGCACCTGCATATCAATCGAAAAGAAATGGTTAGCTGTACAGAATGTTCTGACAACCTTCAAAGACCTTATTCTTCCAGGACAACTATTGGTAAAGACAGCACCACAGTTATGTGGTACATAAGCAGGGGTGAACCCACTCCTCCCCTTTCTGCAGAATAGCCATGGCTCTGTGGAACACAGCCTTGAGCTACCAAGTGCACCTGCAAGCTCAATTCCTGCCAGGCAAACTAAATTCACTGGCAGACTTGAGCAGAAATCTCCTAGACCCACACAAATGGAAACTGGAACCCAAAATATTCAAGCTCTTGAACAAATTGGGAACTCCAGAGGTAGACCTGTTTGCCTCCCCTCAGAACTACCAATTGAACAAATCCTACACAAGAACTCCCCACAGTCGAGCTTGGAAAGTGGATGCCCTATCCTTTACCTGGGAAAGCCTCTCGGTTTTTGCATTTCCCCCTCTGCCTCTCCTCTCGAATGTTCTACTAAAATCAAACAGGACAAGCCAAGAGCAATACTGATTGCACCAGACTGGCCATGACAGCACTAGTACCCCTTTGCGCAGTTTGACTGTGCTACAACCATGGCACCTGCCTCAGGCCCTTTCCCTGCTGTCCCAGCAGGTGGGCCAGATTCTGTACCCTCAGCTTCAAACCCTGAACCTTGCAGCCTGGCTAATCCCCTGAACTCACCTCTAGCAATCCTCAGTAAGCAGGTGCTGGATGTCATTCTTGAGGCAAGGAGGCTTAGTACTAGAAAAGTGAGAAGATACTGTTCCTGGAGCCAAGCTCAGGGGATGGGCACAATGGTGGCCAGCTTACCTCATATTCTAGAGTGTTTAACAGAAATGCTCCACAAGGGCCTATCTTTCTCTCTTATTAAGATTCATGCCTCTGCCATTTCAGCACATTATAATACTGAGCCACCCCTCTTCTCTCATCCCCTGCTAAAATGATTCCTTAGAGGGACTAAAAATTTAAGACCCCCCAGGAAAGCTCCCACTCCAGCCTGGGGCTTTAACTTTGTACAAGAAAAACTCACACTTCCCCCCTCTGAACCAGCTGCTACAGCAGAGTTGAAATTCCTTCTTGGAAAACTGCCTTAGTTCTAGCCATCACTCCTGCAAGAAGAGTGAACTGCAGGCCCTCATGGCAGTGGGACCCTTCATTATCTTCCATCAGGACACGGCTTGCCTCAGGACTAATCCATCCTTCATGCCCAAGGTGGTGTCTAGTGTAGCCCTAAACCAGTCCATTCATTTGCCTACTTTTTATCCTAATCCTCAAAATAAAGGGGAAAGGATACTGCATTCACTGGACATGCACAGACAGCTTTGATTCTATTTGGACAAGACTAAGCCTTTCAGAAAATCTGCCCAGCTGCTAGTTAGCTTTGCTGCAGGGCAGAGGGAAGCCAATTTCAAAACAGACAGTCTCAAAATGGATAGCCCATTGCATTCATTTCTGCTACAAGCACCAAGGAAAACTGTTCCTACAGCGGATAACATCTCATTCCACCAGGGCTGCAGCCACCTCTGCAGCATTTTTCAGAGGAGACCCTACCAGTGGCATCCTGGAAGCTGCTACCTGGAGCTCTGTGCATACTTTCTCCAAGCATTACCACCTGCCTATCTTTTCTAAATCTAGAGCTGGATTTGCCACAGCAGTCTTATAGGCCTGATTGTGGCCTCCTAGTTCCAACTAGTGCCTCCACCCTTCCTTAGCTTTGAGAATCAACCCAAATGTGATGACTGCAGCTGTGAAACACTAAGAACATAGTATAGTTTTGTACCTACCATAAATGTAGATGTTCAAGTGCTGATACAGCTGCAGTCCAGGTTGCCCTCCCTCCTTCCCCTCTTGGGACAGGCCTATAGGCTAACACATCCTCATACAGCCTGATTGGGGTATTCATTTATGATGTATTTGCTTGCAACTACTGTATTTTGATTATATTGCACTGCATTATCACACAAATTTATGTATTGCCTTCCTTCTGGGGGCACCTGACATCTGGGGCAAGAAAAACTGAAGAAAATGGCGTTGGCTGGTTCCTTTATACCCCTGTCACACTGACGTCAGGGAAGAAGCGATGACAATCGACGCCGGACCTAGAGTTTGGAATTTGGCCGACCGAGGACCCGCCTGACGGCAGGAGAACCCATCTGTTTTGACTGCAGCTGTATTAGCACTCGAACATCTACATTTATGGTAGATACAAAACTGTACTTTTAGCTCCAGCCTCCCAACCATAGCTTTGGGATTCTACCCAAATGTAATGACTGCAACAGTGAAACACAAAGAACATAGTACAGTTGTGCACACTTAACTTAATGTAGATGTTCGAGTGTATTCACTGTTGCAGTCCAGGTTACCCTCCCGCCATCCCCCTGTCATTCTACAGTTTATCTTTCTTTCTCTCTCTTCTACAACCTATGTGATGTATTTGCTTGTAGATGAAGGTAAAGTTTACATTGATGCATGTATACATATTGCTACCTTTTTGGGGGCACCTGACATCGGGGGCAAAAAAAACTAAAGAAAATGGTGTCTGCTGCATGTTTTATACCCCTGATGACCTGACGTCATGGAAGAGAAGACAGCAACCAACGCAGGACCCAAGACTTTTGAATTCAGGCCAACTGAGGGCAACCTGCCAGCAGATTACCCAAATGTAATGACTGCAACAGTGAATACACTCTAACATCTACATTTATTGTAAGTGTACACAACTGTATTTTCTTGATCTCAGTACTCCGAAATGGCTTCATTAAGCCATCCAACTACGATCTTCTGAAAAAACGTAAGGATAAAGACAGAGACAGGACCGCATAGGTCCAAAACTGCCGACGATGCTTACGTTAAGCTAGTCGCCAGTCTGCCGGTACTTAGTGAGGCGCTTTTGCAGTCCCTGATACCTGCTACTACAGATTCACAGGCCTCTACTGAGACCCATTCGGAGGCCGGTATGCCATAATACTTCTTCTACTATGGAACCTGTGGATGTCTCTACCCTGGATGAGTCCGGAGCCGCTGTGCAGGCACCAGCTTCTGAGGGTTAATTCAGGCCTACTGACTTTCATATTAAACAGACTTAGTTTCAAGCTACAATTATTGAATTCCTCTGGCCTAAAGCTCACACTACGCCTAAAAAAACAGATGACCAAACCGCATACTCAGCCCCATACACCTCAAAAACAAATGCTTAGAATGGCTGAAGACCTTATTACCTTAATTAGGGGAAGCCAGCCTTCCCCCTCTAAGAGACCTAGAACTGATTTTCTTTCTGTTTCTTCTGAACAGGAATCTGATATCTCTTTTTCTTCTGATTACCAGGATTTGCCCTTATCCACTTATGGTGATTCTAATGCAGAGGGTTCCATTCCCTCTGCTTCCTTTCAAGAAAATATTTTTTGGTGAAACCTTGCATACCCTTTGGGAGCATTTCCGCTGGAAAAGCCAGGACTATTCTGACTCCAGAAAGAGACTTGGGGAGATTTTACTCCTGCCTCAACACAGGTCTCTATCTATCCCTCCTGTTCTGGCTGTTGTAGATGATATTTTCTTGGAATCTAGCCTTACTGCATATACTTTGCCTCCAGCTCCCAGGAAACCTGCCGGGTACTATGGAGTACCTGACTCTCACAAGTTTCTCTTCAAGAATCCTACTGCGGATCCAGAGACCATTTCCCAAGGACCAAAAGGCTACTATTGCCAAAAATCCTACCCCTTCTGATAGGGACTCTAGAGCCTTAGACAGAAGGGGTAAGAAGGTATACACTTCTGATACTTTGACCATTAGGGCTTTAAATTGCCAGTTTCATATGTTAAAAGTATCAGCAGCATATTATGGGACTGCTTAAACAGAAAATTATGTTGATTCCTGACTGTGCTGAACACAGAGTTACAATATTTAATGCATTCTGCTGAACAAGTTGGTAAACATACTTTGCAGTGTGGTTTTGATGCTTTAGAAGCATCTTTCAGGGTTGTGGTCAATGGGTCTGTACTTGGAAGGCATGCTTGGCAAGGAACAAAACTTGCCAGATCATGTTAAAGCTAAATTACTGGATGCACCCTTAAACCAAGACTGCCTTTTTGGCAACAAAGCAGAAGACGACCTCAAAAGGATGGAGGAAAAAGCTAAATCTATGCAAACTAAGATTTCTTACAAGTAAAGTCTGCTAAATTCAGTAGGCATTGACCTTCAAAGAACTGATCTTTTCCAGTCCCTTCCAGGCCTTCTTAGTCCACACCCAGGAACAACAGACCACCAAGACTTCAGTCTCAGGCTACACACAGATCTATGCAGTGGGGGGGCTCCCACTTCCACAGCAGGGTGTAGTAAGCCACCCCCCTATGGAAAAATGGCACAATGACTTAACCTTTAACCCTTCCAAGCCCTGCTCAACCACTTGCTGCCTTAGGAGGAAAGCTTGCCCTGCATGCAAAAAACTGGGAACTTCGTTACCCAGGACAAATAGGTTTTAAGCATAGTTTCCCTAGAGTACAGATTCCACTTCCACACTATACCAACCCTACGTGGTTGGCCAGTGCTCCCCCCCCCCAAATCAGTGGGTGGAGGCCCAAAAACAAGCTCGCTCTCTCTCTCCTCAGTATCAGGGCTATTCAACCTGTTCCAGCAGAACAAAGGGGACAAGGTTTTTATTCAAGACTGTTCCTGGTACCCAGAAAGGAAAACTCCTGGCATCCTCTTCTGGACCTATCTATTCCCAACACCTTTCTGGTGGTTCCAAAATTCAAAATGCTAACTCTTCAGCAGCTTCTTCCTATGCTAGCCTAGGATGCCTGACTAGCAGTCCTAGACTTAAAGGAAGCTTACCTGCACACCGCGATAAAGGAATCCTGCAGACAATATCTACGTTTCAGGGCAGAAGCTTACCTGCACATCCTAATAAGGGAATCCTGCAGACAATACCTACGTTTCAGGGTGGGCTCCATGCACAATCAGTTCTCTGCACTTCCCTTTGGCTTATCTACTGCGCCCAGGTTGTTCAGTGTCTAGCTCCAGCCATTGCATTTTGCAGGCAGAGGGATATTCAGATTTACTCATACTTGGACGATTGCCTGATTCAGGCAGAAAGTTGGGACTTGCTATTACAACACCTGGCATTTGTAAAGAAATTTCTAACCTGGGGTACACCATCAACGAGAAGAAATCACACCTAGTACTCTGCCAACAGATTGTATTCCTGGGAGCAAGCTTGAACACAACTTCCCAGACGGCATTCTTCACTCCGGAGAAACAAGTGTATGTGACAACATACTTCAAACTATTGGCCATAAAAACCCAGCTTTCTGCAAGGAAAATACTGAAAACTCTGGGGTTCCTGGCCTCTTGCATTCTGCTAATTCCATTTGCAAGACTGCATATGAGGAAACTTCAGTGGTATCTAAAAAGTGTATGGTGTCAACATTCTCAGGACCTGGAAACAATGATTCCTATCATTCCTCGTTTAAGGGCAGAGTTCCTTTGGTGGGCAGAGGCCTGCTACCACAACAAGGGACTCCTTTTCACTCTACCACACCTGCTGTCCAAACCTTAACAGACGCATCAGACTTTGTATGGGGGGCTCACTTGGCAGGGCAAGTGCATTCAGGGCAAATGAAACCCAAATCAGATGCACCTGCATATCAATCGAAAAGAAATTGTTAGCTGTACAGAATGTTCTGACAACCTTCAAAGACCTTATTCTTCCAGGACAACTATTGGTAAAGACAGCACCACAGTTATGTGGTACATAAGCAGGGGTGAACCCACTCCTCCCCTTTCTGCAGAATAGCCATGGCTCTGTGGAACACAGCCTTGAGCTACCAAGTGCACCTGCAAGCTCAATTCCTGCCAGGCAAACTAAATTCACTGGCAGACTTGAGCAGAAATCTCCTAGACCCACACAAATGGAAACTGGAACCCAAAATATTCAAGCTCTTGAACAAATTGGGAACTCCAGAGGTAGACCTGTTTGCCTCCCCTCAGAACTACCAATTGAACAAATCCTACACAAGAACTCCCCACAGTCGAGCTTGGAAAGTGGATGCCCTATCCTTTACCTGGGAAAGCCTCTCGGTTTTTGCATTTCCCCCTCTGCCTCTCCTCTCGAATGTTCTACTAAAAATCAAACAGGACAAGCCAAGAGCAATACTGATTGCACCAGACTGGCCATGACAGCACTAGTACCCCCTTTTGCGCAGTTTGACTGTGCTACAACCATGGCACCTGCCTCAGGCCCTTTCCCTGCTGTCCCAGCAGGTGGGCCAGATTCTGTACCCTCAGCTTCAAACCCTGAACCTTGCAGCCTGGCTAATCCCCTGAACTCACCTCTAGCAATCCTCAGTAAGCAGGTGCTGGATGTCATTCTTGAGGCAAGGAGGCTTAGTACTAGAAAAGTGAGAAGATACTGTTCCTGGAGCCAAGCTCAGGGGATGGGCACAACGGTGGCCAGCTTACCTCATATTCTAGATTATTTAACAGAAATGCTCCACAAGGGCCTATCTTTCTCGTCTATTAAGATTCATGCCTCTGCCATTTCAGCACATTATAACACTGAACCACCCCACTTCTCTCATCCCCTGCTAAAATGATTCCTTAGAGGGACTAAAAATTTAAGACCCCCCAGGAAAGCTCCCACTCCAGCCTGGGACCTTAACTTTGTATTGGAAAAACTCACTCTTCCCCCCTTTGAACCAGCTGCTACAGCAGAGTTGAAATTCCTTTCTTGGAAAACAGCCTTACTTCTAGCCATCACTTCAGCAAGAAGAGTGTCTGAACTGGAGGCCCTCATGGCAGTGGGACCCTTCATTATCTTCCATGCGGACAGGGTTTCCCTCAGGACTAATCCATCCTTCATGCCCAAGGTGGTGTCTAGTGTGGCCCTAAACCAGTCCATTCATTTGCCTACTTTTTTCCCTAATCCTCAAAATAAAGGGGAAAGGATACTGCATTCACTGGACGTGCACAGACAGCTTTGATTCTATTTGGACAAGACTAAGCTTCTCAGAAAATCTGCCCAGCTGCTAGTTAGCTTTGCTGCAGGGGCAGAGGGGAAGGCCATTTCAAAGTAAACCATTTCGAAATGGATAGCCCATTGCATTCATTTCTGCTACAAGCACCAAGGAAAACCTACCCCACAGCGGATAACATCTCATTCCACCAGGGCTGCATCTACCTCTACGGCATTTTTCAGAGGAGACCCTACCAGTGGCATCCTGGAAGCTGCTACCTGGAGCTCTCTACGTACTTTCACCAAGTATTACCACCTGCCTATCTTTTCTAAATCTAGAGCTGGATTTGCCACAGCAGTCTTATAGGCCTGATTGTGGGCCGTAATGCTCTTTAACTACCTCCACCCTTCCTTAGCTTTGAGAATCAACCCAAATGTGATGACTGCAGCAGTGAAACACTAAGAACATAGTACAGTTGTGTACACTTACATTAAATGTAGGTGTTAGAGTGTATTCACTATTGCAGTCCTGGATGTTCATCGTGTTATCCTGCTGCAGTCATCACACTTGGGTTATCCTGTCGTCAGGCGGTTGGCCGGAATTCCAAAGTCTTGGTCCGGCGTCGGTTGCTGTCGCCTCTTCCCTGACGTCAGTGTGCCAGGGGTATCTATAATGCAACCAACGCCATTTTCTTCAGTCTTTCTTGCTGCGCGGTGCCCGAAGCAGAAGCAGTTCGCAAGTGCCGGTCGGCCGACTCCTGAGATTTTCGAATATGAATTTCAGACCGAAGTCTTCTATAAAGCTAAGTATCCCGTTGGGGAAACTTTTCTTGCCTCAGTCCGATGTCAGAAAAAGTTAACAATTGTATTTTTTGTGGGAAGCAAATACCTCATAAGGATTTTCATTCTTATTGCATACTTTGCCTAGGCCCAGACCACGACGTCACTGCTTGTCTGTTTTGTGCTAGGTTTAATAAGCGTACTATTAAAAGACGCTTTGATTTCGCACAACACTACTTTGGTAGGAAATTTAACTACACCATGCCGTCGGAGCAACCGACTACCGGCGTGCACAAAAAACGCAAGGATAAGGACAGACAGCCCAGGCCTAAGCCAGATTCCGAGGCCTCGGCTGATCCGGTCTCAGGTCCTCATTGAGGCTCCGACGCAGCCCCTGACTACTGCAGATCTGGAAACAGAGACCGCTACGGAAATTTTGGCGGAATGCTCCAGGCCGACACAACCATTTAGTTCAGGCCCTTCCGACGACATTGCTACAAAAGACGGTGCTACCGAAACGCCATCGGTTTCTGAAGGCGTTTTCAGACCGACTCTCACCATTAAAACGTTTTCTAAGTCGAAGACTCCTACTAAATCTAAAAGGACTGCACTTCAGTCCCCTGTTCAAGGTGCCATGCCTAAGAAACAGATGCTCAAAAATGGCTGAAGATTTGATTTCTTTAATCAGGGGTTCCCAGCCGCCTCCTGACAAAAGGTCTAGACAAGAGGAAGATTATGCATTCTCTGAACAAGTGTCCATTTCTTCAGACTCCACTGAGGACCAAGATTATTCCTCTCCTTATGAAGATTCTGATGTTGAGGACTCTATTCCCTCAGCTTCTCCTCCTGAAGACTACTCCTTTGGGGAAACTTTTACACGCTGAGGGAACATTTTCACTGGGAAGGTCAGGACTACTCTGACTCAAAGAAGGCTCAGAGAGTTTCTTTTACTCCCCCAACACAGACCACTTGCCATCCCACCAGTTTTGGACATTGTGGATGATGTCTATTTAGAATCCAGTTTGAACCTAGACTCTCTACCTCCTGCTCCGAAGCCTGACAGATGCTATAGAGTGCCTTATTCCCACAAATTTCTTTACAAAAGCCCTGTAGCTGACCCAGAGACTAAGGCTTCTATGGCTAAAAACCCAGTACCTTCTGAGAGGAATTCCAGAGCACTAGACAGGTGGGGGAAAAAGGTTTACACCTCAGCCACACTAGCTATGAGGGCACTGAATTGTCAATTTCACATGCTTAAGTATCAGCAATTCCTAATCTCTCAGTTAAAGCAAAGAATAACCACTCTCCCTCAATCTGAATTGAAAGAAGTACAGGATCTGCTGCATGCCACTGAGCAGGTGGGCAAACATACCTTACAGTGTGGGTTTGATTCTTTGGAGGCCTCCTGCAGAGCAGCTGTCACTGGGTCTGTTATACGTAGGCATGCTTGGTTAAAGGAACAAACTCTGCCTGATCATGTTAAAGCAAAACTACTAGATGCTCCCTTACAGCAGGATGTTCTTTTTGGAGTTAAAGCAGAAGAAGTTTTAAACAAAACGGAGGATAAGGCAAAATCTATGCAGACAGTCAAAGATTTCCTACAGGTACAACCCCCTCGCTTCAGCAGAAACTGTCCAACAAAAAATTGGTCCTTTCCAGCTACTGACCGATCACAGAGGGGTAAATACAGATGCCCAAGGGGCAGAGGACAACCACAAGCCCAGTATAAACCTTGCCAATGGGGCACTACAACACAGAAGGGAGGAGAAGACTGGTCTCAATCCACCAGAAGGCAAACTCAATGACTTGCACCTCATCTGGCCAAGCAATACTCGCTTGACAGCCCCCTTGGGGGGAAAACTCGCACTTTTTAGACAACTGGCACATTGCCACAAAGGACAAATGGGTCCTAGACATAATTTTACGAGGATACAGATTCCATTTTCACATCTTGCCAATGAAAAGAGGAATGCCAAACATGCCACAAAATCAATGGGCAGAGGCACAGAAGCAAATTACAGCTCTCATGGACCATGAGAGCCATTCAACTGGTACCTACTCGGGAGCAAGGCCAAGGATTTTATTCAAGACTCTTTCTAGTGCCCAGAAAGGACAATGCCTGGAGACCAATTCTGGACCTTTCAATTCTAAACACTTACAAGTACCCAAATTCAAGATGCTAACACTACAGCAGCTACTTCCCATGTTGGGCATGGAGGCATGGCTAGTAACGTTGGACCTCAAGGAGGCATACCTGCATGTCCCTACCGGACAAAGTTGCAGAAGATACCTCCGTTTCATTGCAGGTTCAACCCATTACCAATTCTCTGCACTGCCCTTTGGCTTATCTACTGCGCCCAGAGTCTTCACAAAATGCCTGGCACCAGTAATTGCATACTGCAGACAAAGAGGAATTCAAATATATCCATACCTGGACGACTGCCTCATCCAAGCAGAAAGCAAAGACATTCTCTTACATCATCTGGCCTTTGTAAAGCATCTACTAAATTGCCTGGGGTACACAGTAAACGAAAAGAAGTCAAAACTAGTACCCTCTCAGAAAATGACATTCCTGGGTGCCAGCTTGAATACAACGACCCAGAAGGCTTATCTTACGCCAGACAAACAACTACAACTGACTCAATATTTCAAGACAATGGCAACAAAGACCCAATTAACTGCAAGAAAAATTCTGCAGGCCTTGGGCTTCATGGCATCTTGCATACTAATAATACCATTTGCAAAGCTGCATATGAGGAAATTACAGTGGTACCTAAAAAGCGTATGGTCGCCACAGCTTGGACACAATGATATCTCTCATTCCCTGCCTACAACAGAAATTTCTATGGTGGTCACAGGCATGTCACCTAAAGGGTCAGCCTTTCACCTTGCCCCCAGCCAGGCAAACTATCACAACAGATGCTTCAGACTACGCCTGGGGGGCACACATGGCAGGACAATGCATCAAGGCCTATGGACTGCAGATCAAAGAAATCTGCACATAAATCAAAGAGATGCTAGCTGTACAGAAAGCTCTGACAGCCTTCAAGGATCTATTACATCCAGGACAACTTGCAATAAAGACGGACCACTCCACAGGAATGTGGTACATAAACAAACAAGGGGGTACACATTCCTACCTTCTGTGCAGGCAAGCAATGATCATATGGAACACAGCTCTGGCTTACCAAGTTCACTTGCAAGCTCATTTCCTGCCAGGACAGAAGAACACATTGGCAGACGACCTAAGCAGAAACATCAAGGATCCACACAAGTGGAAACTAGAGCCACAAATATTTGCAATGATAACCCAAAAATGGGGCCTTCCAGACATAGACCTGTTTGCCAGTCCTCAAAACTATCAACTAACAAAATTTTGTACAAGGACATTTCACCAACAAGCTTGGAAAGTGGACGCACTCTTTCAGTTGTAAAAACCTGACAGTATATGCCTTCCCTCCATTGCCTCTCCTCACAAAGGTTCTTCTGAAAGTCAAAAAGGAGAGACCACGACTGATTCTCATAGCCCCAGACTGGCCACGCCAGCACTGGTACCCGCTATTGAGAAATATGGCCCACAGCCCACCATGGATATTGCCTCAAATCCCCCATTTACTCACACAACAGAACAATCAGTTTCTTCACAGCCAGCTGAAAACTTTAAATCTGGCTGCATGGCATATCAACTAAACATCCAACCAGCTCCTCCCTCACAATCAGTTCTGGATGTTATTCTGGATGCCAGGAGGCCAAGCACCAGGAAGGCTTATTCGGACAAATGGAAAAGGTTTTGTGCCTGGAACTAAGCTAAAGGCCAAGACACAGTTCAGCCTCACATTCTACAGTATTTAGCTGAGATGTTGCACAAAGGACTTTCTTTTTCCTCCATTAAAATCCATGCTTCAGCTATTTCAGCTCATTACAACACGGATCCACCTTTATTTTCACATCCTCTTCTAAGGCAGATGTCCTTCAAGGATGCATCTGCAGTCATCACATATGGGTTGTCCTGCCTCAGGCAGCCCTTCAGTCGGCCGGATTCCAAAGTCTGGGTCCAGCGTCGGCTGATGTCGCACTTTCCCCGACGTCATAGTGCCTGGGGTATAAAAGCATCAGCCGACGCCATCTTCCTCCGTCTTTCTTGCCGCGTGGTGCCTGAAGCAGAAGCAGTTCGCAAGTGCCGGTCGGCCAGCTCCTGTAATTCAGCTACCGAAGACATCAAAAAGCCAAGTACCCCGTTGGGGACTCTTTCTTGCCTCAGCCGATGTCAGATAAAGTTAATAATTGTTTAACTTGTGGGAAACAAATACTTCATAAGGATTTCCACTCTTACTGCCTACCCTGTCTAGGCCCAGACCACGACGTCTCGGCCTGTTCAGCCTGTGCTTCCTTCAACCGATGCACCCTTAGACGTCGGGCGGAGTTTGCAGAGGAATTTTTTGGGGCTAGTCTTTTCATACAATATGCCGTCGGAGACTCCGACTTCACATTTTACAAAGAAACGGAAGGACAAGGACAGACGCACGCGGGCCGTGGTTTCGGCTGAAACCACGGCCAGGCCTACCGCGAGTGTTTCGGTCTCAGCTGAAACAGAGTCCTTGGTACTTCTGACCCCCGAAACCGCTCAACCGACAACCTCTGCCCCGGAGGCCCCTGCTGAGTCGGTTATTGAATTCCCTTCAGAAACTGGTGTCTTGGAAACTTCCAACACCATTCCTCTAGACAAAACTACACCAGCACGTGGTGCAGCTAGGCCTCCTGCATCTATGTCCGTTAAGGCTTTCACCAGGGCTAAAGCTGCTAAACATACAAAAGCTATGCCTCCCAGGGTTATTCCTAAGGGACCCTCTACCAGTTCACAGATTCTAACTTTAGCAGAGGACCTTATCTCCTTAATTAAGGGCTCTCAACCCCATCCGGACAGGGGCTCTCAACCCCCTCTAGACAAAAGGCCCAGGGTTGAGCCCTCTGATCCCCACTCCTCAGAGGAGGCCTCTGATGGCTCTGCTCTCTCGGATTACCAGGAGGAGGCTTTTTCGGCTTACGAGGATTCTGATGCAGAGGAATCAATCCCCTCTGCCTCCCCTCCTGAAGAACTATCCTTTGGGGAGACCCTTCACACTATGAGAGAGAATTTCAAATGGCAGGGCCAGGAATTCTCTGATTCCAGGAAAAGATTAAGAACTTTTCTGCATTTACCTCAGCATAGACCTTTGGCTATTCCTCCTGTTTTGACTGTCATTGATGATGTGTACTCTGAGTCTAGCATAACCCCTGACACTCTTCCTCTGGCCCCTGCCAAACCCGATAGGTACTACAGGGTCCCGGACTCGCATCTTTTTCTTTACAAGGCCCACTCTGCTGATCTAGAAACCATTTCCCAGGGCCCTAAAGGGGTTGCAGTTGCCACTACTAAAAATCCACTCCCCTCTGAAAGGGAGTCCAGGGCTCTAGAGAGATGGGGTAAAAAAGTGTATACTTCTGCTACTCTTTCTGTGAGGGCATTTAAATTGTCAATTTCATATGATACAGTACCAAGAGTATTTGTTAGATGAATTGCATAAGAAACTGTCTTCACCTGAACCCCTAGATTGCAAATCACTTCAGGATCTGGTACATAACTCCCAGCAGGTTAGCAACCATTTCTTACAGTGTGGTTATGATGCATTGGAAGCTTCATGTAGGTCAGCTATGACAGGTGCAGTCATACGTAGGCATGCTTGGCTGAAGGAACAATCTCTGCCAGACCATGTTAAAGCTAAGCTTCTGGATGCTCCACTGGAAAAGCAAAAGTTATTTGGCTCCACTGCTCAGGAGGTCTTAAAGAAATTTGAGGAAAAGGCAAAATCTGTACAAACAGTCAAAGATTTTCTACAAGTCCAACCACCAAGATTCAGCAGAAATTGGCCTACCAAGAATTTGTCCTTTCTGGACACTCAAAGATTTCAGAGAGGCAAGAACAGGCGTGCCAGAGGTAGAGGGCAAGCTAGAGGCTCCTACAGAGGACGTCAATGGCAGCCTCCCAACCAGAGAGGTAGTGCAGGACCTACAACTGCTGCACAAGGACAGTCTCAATGACTTTGCTTTGACTCCGCCAACCAGGGCTCAATTAGAAGCACCTTTGGGCGGAAAGCTTTCCTTATTCTCAGAAAATTGGCACAGTATTACAAGAGACAAATGGACACTGCAAATAATAGACAAAGGATACAGGTTCCATTTTCGCACATTGCCAAAAAGAAAAGGCATGCCAGACCTGCCACCAAATCAAAGGGCAGAGGCTTTGAAACAAATCTCCAACTTAATGCAAATTAAAGCTATAGAAAAGGTTCCTCTTTCAGAACAAGGCCAAGGATTTTACTCCAGACTGTTCCTTGTTCCAAGAAAAGAAAATCAATGGAGACCTATTCTCGACTTGTCCGCACTGAATACTTATCTCATTGTGCCAAAATTCAAAATGCTGACTCTACAGCAACTCCTTCCCATGCTGGGCAAGGGGTCTTGGCTGGTGACTCTAGACCTCAAGGAGGCATACCTTCATGTCCCTATCAGACAAAGTTGCAGAAGACACCTCAGATTTCTTGCAGGTTCAGAGCATTATCAATTCTCAGCATTGCCCTTTGGCTTATCTACTGCCCCCAGAGTATTCACGAAATGCCTGGCATCAGTAATTGCACACTGCAGACTTCAGGGGATTCAAATATACCCATATCTGGACGACTGTCTTATACAAGCGGACAGCCAACAAACTTTGGTAAAGGACTTGAATTATGACATCTGCCTACTGCAGGACTTGGGATATACAGTCAACATTCACAAATCAAGACTTGTTCCATCCCAAAGAATAACTTTTCTGGGTGCGGATCTAGACACAACCACCCAAATGGCCTTTCTCACAGAAGAAAAACAAGACAACTACCGGATTACTTCAAGAATCTGACAAGACAAACTCAGCTGACTGCAAGGAAAATCCTGCAGGCCCTGGGTTACATGGCATCTTGCATTCTTCTGATTCCCCAAGCAAGGCTGCATATGAGGAAACTACAATGGTACCTAAGGAGTTTATGGACTCAGCACAGTCGCAGCTTAGAAACTTTGATCCCACTCATTCCATGCCTCCAAAAGGAATTTCTGTGGTGGGCTCAAGCAAGCCAGTCAAACAGGGGTCTGCCCTTCAGCAAACCAATAGCCAGCCAAACCATTACAACCGACGCTTCAGACCACGGTTGGGGAGCACACATGGAGGGCAGATGTATTCAAGGACTATGGTCACAAAAGGAGCTACGCATGCAGATAAACCAAAAGGAAATGCTGGCAGTGATACATGCAGTCGAGGCCTTCAGACTCTTTCTACATCAAGGCCACCTGCTAATAAGGACAGACAACACCACAGTTATGTGGTACATAAACAAGCAAGGAGGCACCCATTCCTACCCTCTTTGCAGACTGGCAATGAATCTATGGGAACTTTCCTTGAAACTCAATATAGAGCTGCAATCCCAGTTTGTGCCAGGAAAAGACAATATACTGGCGGACAGCTTAAGCAGAAATATCATGGATGCACACGAATGGATGCTGCACCCAGACATCTTCCTACAGATAACACATGGGGAAGGCCAGACATAGATCTTTTTGCCTCCCCCCACAATCATCAGCTGAAGAAATTCTGCTCAAGGACATACCACCCACAACCATGGAAAGTGGACGCCCTCTCTTTCAGTTGGAGAACTCTAACAGTGTATGCATTCCCACCTCTCCCATTAATGACCAAGGTTTTACTGAAGATGAGGACAGAGCAGCCAAAAGTGATTCTGATAGCTCCGGACTGGCCAAGACAGCACTGGTACCCACGGTTAAAGAGCCTGTCACACACAAAACCATGGCCTCTTCCTCTATGGCCACTTTTACTGACACAGCACAATTACAAAACTCTGCATTCCAACCTGAAATCCTTGCAACTAACAGCCTGGAAAATACCTTGACTCCTCCTCAGGACAAGCTATCCCAGAGAGTGAAAGATATTATTATGGAAGCACGCCGGCCTTCCACAAGAAAGGCATATTCAGCAAAATGGAAACGATTTCACATTTGGAACACCACAAAGGGCCTAGATGCGACCGTGATGAACATGGCACATATCCTGGAATACTTGGCAGAAATGGCACATCCTGGAATACTTGGCAGAAATGTTCCACAATGGTCTGTCTTACTCTTCCATTAAAATTCATGCTTCAGCAATTTCAGCAGGGTACAATACTGATCCACCTGTCTTCTCTCATACTCTCTTAAGACAGTTTCTAAGAGGGATCAAAAACATCAGTCCTCCAAGGAAACCACCTCTACCTACTTGGGACCTTAACTTCGTGTTGGAAAAACTAACTACCTCCCTTTGAACCAGCAGCATCTGCAGAACTACAGTTTCCTATCTTGGAAGACTGCTTTCCTTCTGGCCATAACCTCAGCAAGAAGAGTATCTGAGTTACAGGCCCTTATGGCAGTACAGCCATTCCTTATTTTTCATCAGGACAGAGTTTCATTGAGAACCAATCCTACATTTATGCCAAAGGTAGTATCCAGGGTTTCATTAAATCAAGCTATTCACTTGCCTACCTTCTTTCCAAATCCACAAAACAAAGGGGAGAAACTTCTGCACACCCTGGACATACACAGACAGTTGCGCTACTACTTGGACAGAACTAAAGGTTACAGAAAAACTGACCAGCTGTTGGTAGCATATGCTGCTGGTACACAAGGAAAAGCAATTTCCAAACAGACAATTTCAAAATGGATAGGGAATTGCATTCGTTTTTGTTACTCCTTTCATGGAAAAACTGTGCCAGCTAACATTAGACCTCATTCTATGTGAGCCACAGCCACCTCCACAGCTTTCTTAAGAGGGGTGGCTACAAAGGACATTTTAGAAGCTGCTACATGGAGCTCCGTGCATACATTTGCCAAGCATTACAATTTACCTTTATATTCCAGATCCAGAGCAGGCTTTGCTACGGCAGTCCTGCAGGGCATTTTAGCTACACCATCCTTTACATAGATGTCCTTCAAGGATGCATCTGCAGTCCTTACAAATGGGTTGTCCTGTCGTCAGGCAGCCCTTCGGTCGGCCGGATTCCAAAGTCTGGGTCTGGCCTCGGCTGGTGTCGCACTTCACCCGACGTCATAGCTGCAGTTCTTCGGGTATAAAGGCATCAGCCGACGCCATTTTCCCAGTCTTTCTTGCCGCGTGGCGCCCGAAGCAGAAGCTGTTCGCAAGTGCCGGTCGGTCAGAACCAGAGATACTACTACTGAATAACTGTTTAACTTGTGGGAAACAAATACCTCATAAAGATTTCCACTCTTACTGCTTACCTTGTTTAGGCCCACTTCAGTTCCTATCATGGAAGACTGCCCTGCTCCTAGCAATAACTTCAGCTAGAAGAGTTTCAGAGCTGCAGGCAGTAATGGCAGTGGAACCTTTCCTCATATTTCATCAAGACAGAGTTTCTCTACGAAGTAATCCTTCCTTCCTAAGGTGGTTTCCAGTGTGGCTTTAAATCAAACCATCCACTTAACCACCTTCTTCCCAAATCCACAGAACAAAGGTGAGAGACTCCTGCATTCCTTGGACATTCACAGGCATGTACCTTTTTAAATACTAGAGTTTTTATTCGTTACTTTTCATTGTTCTTTATTCATACCTTAGTTATTTATGTTATCTATTAACACACAAGAAATGCAGAAGTTTAATGTGTCAGAATACATATTTTGTAATATGTCTTTTAAAGAACCAAGTGTTCATTTTAAGTTAATTGATTAATGAGCAGATCTTCCCGCGCTTCAGCGGATGTATATAAACTCTGAATAGATACTTGGTAATTTATCTGATGAAGCGTGGATGGACCACGCGAAAGCGCTCATTTTTTACTTCCATTAAAAGTTTTTGCCTTTTACAGAGTTGCCATTGTGTTTCGTTCTGCTACAGCACTTTATTTGGATTACTGCTTGTTCCTACGTGTTTTGGTACTACACTACGTTGATACAGTGTTTCCAGTTTTTTTGGTGCAGTATCATTCAGCAGGGACGCTGACTTTCACATACGTTTGTGCTTTCATTCTTTGGCCAGCGTTTCCAGCACACCATGGAACCTATTACCAATTTGGATCCGGAGCCGAGGGACACATCTTCTCTGTGGGATGGACTCATACATCTACACAGTAACCCTTTATTGTCTCTGGACCTTACAGGAGAAGCTGGACATACCAATCTCAACATGAACGGTGAGAACCTTACGGAATTTTACCCTCTATTAAAGACCTTAGAAGATAACTTATACCAATTGCAGAGGTATGCGTGGCAAAGGTTACACCTAGAAGCATGCATCCATTTCAAAGTAGTCCCCAGGGGCATGCGGGTGTTCTGTATGCCCACCTATGGGGACTCACATCCTGAACTTCTCAAACGGTGGCAGGATCTAAATATAGAGCTGGGATTCAAATATGCTAAATTAATGCTTGATTATTTTCTGCCACTAGAAACTGAATTGAGAAACAGGACTGATCATATGTACAAACAGCTATTGGAACGGTTCACTTCAGAGTACTGCCTTGATAAGATTAACCATATCTTTTCACAAATAAATATTTTCAGTGATAGACTGAGAATTACCAAGCAAAAAAAGCTGTTACGTGATCACCACGATTTTCAAAAAGGCCAAGTGTTTGTTTGGCCGAGACATCAGTCTTCTCAAAATTTGAACTCTATGCCACAGCCAGAAACAGTTTCTGTTTCTCAGCGTAAGAGACTTGCTGCTAGTAACATTGTTATACCATCGTTACCCCAAATACCTGCATCTATGGTGAACAGAGAAATGGGTGTGACGATTTCACCCGAGAATAGCCAAATTGAAACTAACCATATTGACACGCCTCCTCCCAACCAGGAAGCTTTTTTTCATCAGGCACCTTCCGTAACTACGGGAGCCATTCCTAAGAACACCTCTAGTGCCTTACCCTCTCTGGCTACTTTTTTACCATATCAGAAACGGCCTCTAGTATATCCCAACAGGGGGCGATCTCACAGCAGGGATTCCCGCAAGAGGAAGTACTCAGCGGAACAACCCGGCTACAACAGAAGGAAAAAGAACTGACTTCTGATTTATTATTTAATCTTTCTAGCCTTGTTTTGGATCATACTAGTATCCAGGTACTAAATAGAGGTCTTAGCTTCATTCCGGCCACTCCGGCAACATTGACTGATACGCTACTTGATCTAAGATTGTTCTGTAGAAAGTTGTGCTTAAAATTGTTATTCAATGATAATATAGCTTATGAACAGGGGGATGCATTGCGTAGAACAAAAAGCACATTTATTCCTATTATGCCTCCACACATCGAATGTTTCCTTAGGGCTTGTGAAAGTCAATATTATCTGATGTTTAGTGAAGCAGATAAGAAAGGCAGATTTTACAACCTGACACCAGAAGAAAACCGCTCCCTTAGCGAACTTAAACAGAACACTCACATTGTCATAAAACCAGCTGACAAGGGAGGGGGAGTAGTTCTTTTAGACAGGCAGGAATATATTACCAGCATGTCCAAATTGTTATTGGAAGTTGATACATACACCCCCATAACACCTAAGGAAGTGACAAAAATTGTAAAAACTGTTAAAGATGTCCTTTATGACCTCCTTATGTGTCGCCAGATTAGCCAGGAAATTTATGAGTTTTTACATATAGAACACCCCACAACCCCGGTTATTAAAGGGATACCCAAAGTGCACAAAGGTATGTATCCAGTTCCACTTAGACCAATCGTATCAGGGGATAATTGGATCACAGCACATGTCTCCCAACTAATAGAAGATATTTTGAGACCTGTAGTGAATCAGTCCCCCACCATACTTAAAGACACTTATGGCCTTTTAAATGACATCAAAGAGCTAACACTAGATAGTCATCAATCATATTTTCTTATCACTTTGGATGTCAAGGATTTATTTACTTCAATACCAAATGACATTGGTATGCAATATATAAATGAATTATTATCCAAAGAGACTAGTTTTTCTAGTGATAGAATTATACTTCTAGGTCAGCTCTTGGAGCTAGTACTGTTCAATAATGCATTCATGTTTGGTGGTTCTTGTTTTTTACAAAAGTGGGGGGTTGCCATGGGCACCCCCTGCGCTAATACCTATGCCAACTTGGTAGTCTTGTGGTGGGAGAAACTATATCTTTTTACACATGAGAACTTTAAGCTCATTAAGTTCTATAGGCGTTTCGTGGACAACATCATAATAATCTGGGAAGGTACATCGGAACTGTTTGAATCATTTCTGCAACATTTAAATACCACTACTACGTTTTACACAAGAAATTTCCAACAAAGAAATAAACTTCCTAGATGTTACCCTTAGATTCACAAAAGGGGGCAGGTTAGACTCAACTTTATATAGGAAGCCCACATGGAAAAACTCGATGCTATGCTTTGATAGCATGCATCCCCGACATACTTTCCAAGGCATAGTCAAGAGTCAGTTTATAAGGATTCAGAGACTATGCAGCAGCATTGAAGATTTAAATAAAGAAGCACATTTCTTAGAGAAATCATTCATTAATAGAGGCTATAACCCTTCTATGGTTAGCAATATTAAATTGGAAGTTTTGGGTGATATTATACCCGTAGAGCAGGAGAATAAAGCTCTGAAACACACAAAATATGATTCTAAATTTTATAAGAGAGTAGATGCCACAAATCACTACATCAATTACATCATCACATACACTAGTGATATAAAAAAGATACAGCAGATTATTTATAATAATTGGCACATTCTAACTATTGACTCTCACACTAGAGATATTATTAGTAAACGCCCCAGGTTCACCTATAAGAATAGCAGGAATCTCAAAAGAATCTTATGTGGTGATTTACATATCAAAATAGAAGAAGGTAACAACTTAGTTAACAGCATTCAAATTAAGGATTTTGGTACATATCCCTGTTACAATTGTAACAGATGTAAATATATAACTAAGACACAGTATTTCAAACATCCTAACACTGATTATGTTTTTAAACCATATTTTCGAGCAACTTGCAATACTCGCAACCTGATATACCTTGCCACCTGTACCAAATGCGAGGCTTTTTACGTAGGGTTAACAAAGAGAAAGCTGCAGGAACGCATTTACAATCACCTGTATGATATACGTAAAGCTGCAGAAACCAACGCTTTGGCTAAACATATCATGGAGTTTCCCACCCACTCCTTTTGCTTTAGGGTCTTACAAGAAGTAAAACAGGATCAAAGAGGGGGAGACAAAGAGAATTATTTGGCACTCATGGAGCTTAACTGGATATTGAGATTAGGTGCACACATAGAGCCAGGGATTAATGTCCATGTCTCTATTAAACCAGCACTAATATCTAAGAAGTGAGCATGTGGCCCTTCATATATTGTTTATTTCATCTAGTTGCACCTATTTTAAGATTATTAATTAATGTACATTTTCAGTATACAGCTATATATATATATATATGTTTTTAAATGTTTGCATTTACATAATGTATTTAATGCATTTTCTATTTCTCTATTTGGACACATTATTAAATTTAAACTGAGTCCATTTATATTTTTGCATATATCTTTTGAAGTATATATGTTCTATTATGTTTTACCATAACTCATATTTTAGGTGTCAAGAAAACATCTATAGCCAGTCATCATTTTTAACACATATTTATAAATTTGTATAATGTCACATATCTACGATATGATGTTTACTTGCTTATTTCAGATATACTTTGTTTCAACATTATATATATGTTTCCGTATACCTACTTATATATGTTCATGATTTGTCTAATGCTGCTATTAATTGTGTAGATATATTTGTTCACATTGATTGATTTTGGTGCTCATAAAGCACCCTCTATACTTATGTACCTTTCAAATAATAGACTTTTTATTCGTTACTTTTCATCGTTCTTTATTCATACCTTAGTTATTTGTGTTATCTATTAACACACAAGAAATGCAGAAGTTTAATGTGTCAGAATACATATTTTGTAATATGTCTTTTAAAGAACCAAGTGTTCATTTTAAGTTAATTGATTAATGAGCAGATCTTCCCGCGCTTCAGCGGATGTATATAAACTCTGAATAGATACTTGGTAATTTATCTGATGAAGCGTGGATGGACCACGCGAAAGCGCTCATTTTTTACTTCCATTAAAAGTTTTTGCCTATTACAGAGTTGCCATCGTGTTTCGTTCTGCTACAGCACTTTATTTGGATTACTGTTTGTTCCTACGTGTTTTGGTACTACACTACGTTGATACACTACTGAATAACTGTTTAACTTGTGGGAAACAAATACCTCATAAAGATTTCCACTCTTACTGCTTACCTTGTTTAGGCCCACTTCAGTTCCTATCATGGAAGACTGCCCTGCTCCTAGCAATAACTTCAGCTATAAGAGTTTCAGAGCTGCAGGCACTAATGGCAGTGGAACCTTTCCTCATATTTCATCAAGACAGAGTTTCTCTAAGAACTAATCCTTCCTTCCTAAGGTGGTTTCCAGTGTGGCTTTAAATCAAACCATCCACTTAACCACCTTCTTCCCAAATCCACAGAACAAAGGTGAGAGACTCCTGCATTCCTTGGACATTCACAGGCAACTTCGTTACTACTTGGGCAAAGCTAAGGCTTTCAGGAAATCTGATCAGCTCTTTGCTTTGATATAGCCTTCCCTTGAGAAGCTGTAGCATAGGATACAAACCATTTCTAAATGGATAGGTCATTGCATACGTTTCTGCTATACCCATCATGGGAAACCAGTTCCTGCTACCATTAGGTCCCACTCTACTAGGGCTACAGCTGCCTCTACAGCCTTTCTCAGGGGGGTTCCAAACAAGGAGATTTTAGAAGCTGCAACTTGGAGTTCAGTCCACACCTTTACCAAACAATGTCACTTGCCTCTTTACTCTAAGACCAGGGCGGGCTTCGCCACTACAGTTCTGCAGGGCCTTATAGCCTCCACTAACCCTCTGTGATACCTCCCCCCTACCTTTGTTTTGGGATTCAACCCAAGTGTGATGACTGCAGCAGGGTAACACGATGAACATAGTACAGATGTCCTTCATGGATGCATCTGCAGTCATAACAACTGGGTTGTCCTGTCGTCAGGCAGCCCTTCAGTCGGCCGGATTCCAAAGTCCGGGTCCGGCTTCGGCTGATGTCGCACTTCACCCGACGTCATCTCTGTTGGTCTTTGGGTATAAAAGCATCAGCCGACGCCATTTTCCTCAGTCTTTCTTGCCGCGTGGCAGCAGAAGCTGTTCGCAAGTGCCGGTCGGTCGGATCCAGAGATTACTTCTACCGAATACTACTCAAGACTTCTAAAGCTAAGTACCCGCTGGGGACTCTTTCTTGCCTCAGCCGATGTCAGAAAAAGTTAATAATTGTTTAACCTGTGGGAAACAAATACCTCATAAAGATTTCCACTCTTATTGTCTGCCTTGTTTAGGCCCAGCCCACGACGTAGCCGCCTGTTCGCCTGTGCTTCTTCAACCGACGAACGCTTAGGCGCCGGTCGGAGTTTGCTGAACAGTTTTTCGGTTCTGATTTTGCGTACATTATGCCGCCGGATCCTCCGTCTACCCAATCTGACAAACAACGCAAAGATAAAGACCGACACCGCGGTCCGCGGTTTCGCCGAAACCATGGTTAAGCAAACATGAGTGTCTCTGTTTCGGACGAAACCGAAAACTGATCAAAGTACAGCTGAATCTATCTCTACAACTGAGGCCCCTGCTACCACTCTTGAATCGGCCTCAGAAATTTTATCCACTACGGTGGTTGCCACTGACTTATCAGACACCATTCCCTTGGATGTCTCTACCCCAGCACGTGGTGCTGCTAGGCCTCCAGCAGCCATGTCCATTAAGGCCTTCGCCAGGGCTAAAGCAGCCAAGACTACTAAAACAGTGCCTGTTAAACCCCCTACAACCAGGCCCTCCTCTAGTTCTCAAATGCTTACTCTGGCAGAAGATTTAATTTCATTAATTAGAGGATCTCAATCTCACCCAGACAGGGCCTCTCAGCCCCCAGAGAAGAGACCTAGGGCAGAGTCCCCTGAGCCAGTGTCATCTGATGATTCTGCTGATGAATCAGACATAACTGACCAGCCAGAGGCTCCTTTCTCCAATTTTGAAGACTCTGATGCTGAAGAATCCATTCCAGCTGCTTCCCCACCAGAAGAATTCTCCTTTGGGGAAACCTTACATGCCATGCGAGAGCAGTTCCAATGGCAGCAACAGGATTTTTCAGACTCCAGAAGTAGGACCTTTCTGCACCTTCCACAGCACAGGCCCTTAGCTATACCTCCTGTTCTCTCTGTGGTGGATGATGCTTTCAATGATGTCTGCTCCACACCAGATTCTTTACCTCCAGCCCCTGCCAAACCAGACAGATTTTACAGGGTGCCAGACACTCATCACCACCTTTACAAGGCCCCACTTGCAGACTCCGAAACTATATCCCAGGGTCCCAAGGCAGTAGTCAGCGACCATAGCTAAAACCCTATTCCCTCTGAAAGGGAAGCAAGGTCATTAGACAGATGGGGCAAAAAGGTCTACACTTCAGCTACTCTCTCAGCTAGAGCTTTAAACTGTCAGTTTCACATGATACAATACCAAGAGTTTATGCTTGATCAGTTAACTAAAAAGCTAACCACTGATGAATCTCTTGATAAGAAATATGTATTAGAAATGGTAAATAACATACAACAGGTTAGTAACCATTCCTTAAAATGTGGCTATGATGCACTGGAGGCTTCATTTAGATCAGCCATGACTGGCACAGTGATAAGAAGGCATGCATGGCTAAAGGAGCAAGCTTTACCGGATCATGTTAAAGCTAAGTTGCTAGATGCTCCTATGGATAAGACAAGTTTGTTTGGTACACCTGCCCAGCAGGTTATGAAGAAAATGGAAGAAAAGGCAAAATCTGTTCAAACGGTTAAAGATTTCTTGCAGGTTCAACCCCCAAGGTTTAGCAGGAACTGGCCTGCCAAAATTGGTCCTTTCCTGACTCCACAAGATCTCAAAGGGGCAGGAATAGACGCTCCAGAGGCAGAAACCAATCCAGAGGAGGTGCCTACAGAGGACGACAGTGGCAAGGTAACAACAGAGGCACAGACACAACCACTGCCACTACATCAACACAACCACAGTGACTTAACCCTAAATCCGCCTACCAAGGAACAAATAGCAGCTCCTCTAGGCGGAAAGTTAACCTTATTTTCAAAGAACTGGCACTATATAACAAAAGACAAGTGGATTTTACAAACCATAGATCAAGGATACCGGTTCCACTTCCACACTTTACCAGTCAAAAGAGGAATGCCAAATCTACCTCCAAATCAAAAAACAGAGGCTCTACAACAGATAATGCAGTTAGCAAACATGAGAGCTGTGGAAAGAGTGCCAACAGCAGAGCAAGGAAAGGGGTTCTACTCCAGACTATTCCTAGTTCCAAGAAAGGAAAAAAGTTGGAGACCAATTCTCGACCTGTCCACCTTAAATACATACATCATTGTCCCAAAATTCAAAATGCTGACCCTACAGCAACTTCTTCCCATGCTGGGCAAGGAGTGTTAGCTGGTAACTCTAGATCTCAAGGAGGCATACCTGCACGTCCCCATTTGACCAATCTGCAGAAGATACCTCAGATTTCTTGCAGGATCAGAGCACTATCAATTCTCAGCATTGCCCTTTGGCTTATCTACTGCGCCCAGAGTATTCACAAAATGCCTGGCATCAGTAATCGCCCATTGCAGACTACAGGGAATTCAAATCTACCCATACCTGGACGACTGCCTGCTACAAGGGGACAACAAAAGCAAGCTGACAACAGATTTACAAAGGGTCATTTACTTGCTACAAGCACTGGGATACACAGTCAATTTACAAAAGTCAAGGCTGATACCATCCCAAACAAGGACATTCTTGGGCTGAATTGGACACAGTAAAACAAATGGCATTCCTAACTACAGAAAAACAAAAAGAACTCCCTCTTTACTTCTTGGCACTAACAAAACTGAACAAGTTAACAGCAAGAAAAGTACTGCAGGCCTTGGGCTTCATGGCATCATGCATAATCTTGGTCCCACTTGCCAGACTACATATGAGAAAACTACAGTGGTACCTAAAGAATTTATGGTCCCAACACAGACACAGCCTAGAAACAGAAATCCCACTAATTCCATGCTTAAAACAGGAGTTCCTATGGTGGGCTCAGGCATGCCAGTCAAACCCAGGACTACCCTTTCGCAGATGTCAAGCAAGCCAGACCATCACAACAGACGCTTCAGACCTAGGATGGGGGGCCACATGCTGGACAAATGCGTGCAAGGATTGTGGACACAGGATCAACTTCACCTGCACATCAACCTAAAAGAAATGATGGCAGTAAACTGGCAATCCAAAAGTTCAAACCATTTCTCAAAGAGGGCCAGTTGATGATAAGGACAGACAACACCACAGTCATGTGGTACATCAACAAACAGGGAGGCACTCATTCATACCCCTATGCAGAATGACTTTGGAGCTGTGGACCCTGGCACTCAGCTACAACATCCAGTTACAGGCAATATTTGTACCGGGAAAAGAAAATACTCTAGCAGACATATTAAGCAGAACCACATCGGATGCCCACGAATGGAAGCTGCACCCGGACATCTTCAAGACCATCTCAAAGAAATGGGGAATGCCTCAGATAGATCTATTCGCATCACCTCTCAATCACCAGCTCAAAAAATTCTGCACAAGGACATTCCACCCACTAGCATGGAAAGTGGATTCGCTATCCTTCAGCTGGAAAGGCCTAACAGCATATGCATTCCCACCTCTTCCCTTGATACACAAAGTATTACTAAAAATCAAGGAAGAACGTCCAAGGATAATCCTGATAGCTCCAAACTGGCCAAGACAACACTGGTACCCACTGCTGAGGAGCATGTCTCGGAACAATATGTGGCCAATACCCCTGATGCCTTTGATGTTAACTCAGAACAACTACAGCATCATACATCCAAACCTAAAAACGTTGCAACTGACTGCATGGAACATCACATAGCAGCAGCTAAGCCAGAACTTTCCCAAAGAGTTAAAGACATTATTCTTGAAGCACGCAGACCTTCAACAAGAAGGAACTATGCTGGAAAATGGAAAAGGTTTGTCATTTGGAGTACTGAAAGAGGAAAAGATGTGTCAAACATAGATATGCCCAACATTCTGGAGTATCTGTCCGAACTTCTTCATTCAGGCCTGTCCTACTCCTCCATCAAGATACATGCATCAGCTATTTCAGCAGAATACAGCTTTGATCCACCTGTTTTTTCGCACCCTTTGCTCAGGCAGTTCCTCAGAGGAATCAAGAATGTAAAACCTCCAAGGAAACCACCATTACCAGCTTGGGACTTAAACTTTGTGCTAGAAATATCACCCTTTGAACCAGCAGCAACAGCAGACCTACAACACCTGTCATGGAAAACTGCTTTCCTACTGGCAATTACTTCAGCAAGGAGGGTTTCAGAACTACAGGCCTTAATGTCAGTGCAATCCTACATTTATGCCTAAGGTGGTATCCAGAGTGTCTTTAAACCAGGCAATCCACCTACCTACCTTCTTTCCCAACCCACAAAACAGAGGGGAAAGAATACTGCATACCTTGGATGTACATAGACAGCTACGCTACTACCTGGACAGAACAAAAAGTAGCAGAAAGACTGACCAACTTTTTGTAGCCTATGCAACAGGAAGGGAAGGAAAAGCTATTTCCAAACAGACAATCTCCAAATGGATAGGAAATTGCATATGATTCTGTTACTCCTTCCATGGAAAACCAATTCCACAGAACATAAGACCTCATTCTACAAGGGCAACAGCCACTACCACAGCCTTCTTACGAGGAGTGGCAACCAAAGACATTATTGAGGCGGCTACTTGGACCTCCGTGCATACATTTGCCAAGCATTATAATTTGCCTCTATATTCCAGATCCCGAGCAGGGTTTGCCACTGCTGTACTGCAAGGGATCCTAAACACACCATAATCTAGTTTTATCCTCCTCCCTAGTTGGCTATGGTATTCTACCCAGTTGTTATGACTGCAGATGCATCCATGAAGGACATAGTACAGTTTTGTACCTACCATAAATGTAGATGTCCGAACTGGATAGCATCTGCAGTCAGGATTACCCTCCCTCCTTCCCCTCTGTGGTACTCCTAGGGTGTTTATCCTCCTAATAGCTAGCTGGTGGGGAGTCTTTATGGTGTATTTGTTTGTATATATGTACATACATGCTTATTTTTGTGTTTACCTCTATCTTTTTGGAAACCTTGGCATCTATCCAAATTTTAGCCTCCAAGAGGGCTACTGGCATCTGGGGCAAGAAACACTGAGGAAAATGGTGTCGGCTGATGCTTTTATACCCGAAGACCAACAGAGATGACGTCGGGTGAAGTGCGACATCAGCCGAAGCCGGACCCGGACTTTGGAATCCGGCCGACTGAAGGGCTGCCTGACGACAGGACAACCCAGTTGTTATGACTGCAGATGCTATCCAGTTCGGACATCTACATTTATGGTAGGTACAAAACTGTACTTTTTGTACCTACCATAAATGTAGATGTTCGAGTGTTCACCCTGCTGCAGTCCAGGTTACCCTCCCTCCATCCCCTCTGATCTACTGGCTAAATCTCTTCAATACCTTACTGATGTATTTTCTTATAGCTAAAGGGATTTTGTGTTTGTGCAGGGGTTACTCCCATTTGGTACTAATGTCTGACCACTGTTTTTGGGGGCACCTGACATCTGGGGCAAGAAAAACTGAAGAAAATGGCGTCTGTTGCATTATATATACCCCCTGGTGCACTGACGTCAGGGAAGAGGCGACAGCAACCGACGCCAGACCAAGACTTTGGAATTCGCCAATCATGGACCGCCTGACGACAGGATAACCCAAGTGTGATGACTGCAGCAGGGTGAACACTCTAACATCTACATTTATGGTAGGTACAAAACTGTACTTTATCCTCCCTCCAGCCCCCTGACATCTCATGGCTCTACCTTTCCTTCTTGTTTGGCATATATTATATCTTGTGTATTTGTTTTTTGTTGGGGGTGTACCATACCATATAATTGCTTCCTATTGTGGGGGCACCTCACATCTGGGGCAAGAAAAACTGATGTAATGGCGTCTGCTGCATGTTTTATAACCCTGATGACCTGACATCATGGAAGAGGCAACAACATCCGACTCAGAAATCTGAAGACTCTGATATTCAGTCCGGCTGAGGGTTACTTGCAGGCAGATAACCCAAATGTGATGACTGCAACAGTGAATACACTCTAACATCTACATTTATGGTAAGTGTACACAGCTGTACTTTATGACCTCCTTGCACCTGGACGAGATACCCTTACTTATGAGATGAGCTATGTAGAAGGCTTTACATTCAATGGAAATAACATGGTGGTCAAAAGTTAGGTTGCTATCAACCCTGGTGCCCAAATCCCTCACGACTGTTTGCATGCTTAAGATGTTAATGTGATAATTTGTGGGGATGTCACTCCCCCCAAAGGGGATGATGAGGCATTTTTTAGTATTCAGCTTGAGGCCATGTTTCTGGCACCAGTCATTTGTCTCGGTGAGACCCTCTTGGAAGATGTCCACATCACTAGGAGAATTGATGACAGCACCCAGTTTGCGGTCATTTGCAAACCTGGTCAGCCATAGCCCACTGGTTTTGGCCTGCACCTCAGCAAAGTATATCCCAAATAACAAGCCCCAAGACCAAACCCAAACATCTCTTGCTACGGGTCTACTGCTTGAGGTGGAACCCACGTAGTCAAAATAAGGGGAAGTCATAAGTGAGCCAGTTTGCTACCCATGTGGTGACACATGGATTGATGCCTAGTTGAGAGAGTTTATCTATTATGCCAGAGTGGGGGAATAGTGTCAAAGGCTTTGGCCAGGTCAAGGTAGGTGGTGTGCACAGTCTTCCCCTTGTCCATGGCTTAAGTGACTGTCTCAAAGAAGTCGACCAAATTTAGCAGACATAACCTCCTCCTTGACAAAGCCAAACTGTCTGGGATCAAGTGTTTGGAGGTTACCAATGTCCTTGTTAATGAGGTTCATGATAATCCTTTCCATGGCCTTGCAGAGCAGGCTAGTTAAGTTGATGGGTCTATAAATTCCCGGATCAATGGAAGCTCCACCTCCACCTTTTTTGTAAAGGGATGAGTGTGGCTGTTCTCCACTCAGCTGGGACAAAGCCAGTACTCTGACTTTGGTTGTATGAGGTGCCTATTGGTGCTGCAGGTTTCTGCCTGAGTTTACGTAGGATGCAGTCTGGGATGTTAGCTGGTCCCATGGAGGCTGTATTTTTTGCCTTTGAGATAGCAGTGATGCCCTGTTCCCTTGATATAAGGGGAAGGAGGCAGGTACTGGGGATGTCCTGATTTAGTGATGGGGGGACAGAGGGGTAAAGTTTTTGCTGAATTATCAGCCAACAAGTTTGCTATATGTACGGCATTTGTATATGTGGTGTCCTTTACCACCAGTTCTGAGTAGATCTGGGTGCTTCCTTTGAGGTTGTGGACATGTGTTGAAGGCCTTATGATTGTAGGTGTTCTGTATGCCTTCTCCGTCATTAAGAAGTCAGAAATGAGATGTAGATACTCTGCAAGCATAAGTCCCCCCCCCCAAAAAAAAAGCAGCAAGTTTTATATGCAGTAATATTTCTGATTTTTTTTTGTATGACTTGTGGGTTGTTGGACAAAAACTGATGCATCATTTGTATTGTCTTTAATTATTTTGCTTTATTCATTTCACTAAAGAATGCAGTTAATTCATTAATAGATCTGAGATATGTAATCTAGTCTAAGCATGTTGTATTTTAGTAATACCTTTTTGTAGTACTTTGTTTAAATCTCCAGTAACGGTAAACTGGTTGACATTTAGTGGGCCATACTGCATACATTATAGAGTGATCAGAAATATCTGATGTTAAGCATCCATTATGTAGTCATTGTTGCATATTACTGTGATACAGTTTTCTGTACAAGATTGGATTGTAAAAGATTTCTCTATTTTAGTTAAAAACTGTTATTCAGGCAGTTGTACGGAGGACTAAAGCACTGACCCGTTAATGAGCTGCTTCCTGTGGCAAAGGTGCAAGAATTTAATCTTTCTACCTTCATTTAACTACAGTGTGAGAGTAAGCAAGTCCATTAACCAGACAATGCTTTGGAGCAATTGGGAATTTGGGCCAGGCTCCTTAATGGTCTCCAGGACTGAATGAGTAGTAACTATTAACGTCTTGCTTGCTAGCTCTTTCCTATTGCATAAGTGATCTAGTTCAAAAAATGCTGCACATAAATTTTTAATGCAACATAGTTTTTTTTATTCTTCAAGGACAGCAGGCACTGCATTTGTTGAAGCACTGAAATTCAAAGTTGTTTGCCAGCAGCAACCTTTGCATTAGTAATAGATCTGAAGTAGTTAACTTCATTTGTGCAGCAGCCTGTGGGTATCGGATCCGACTTTGGATCGGAGCCGGCAGTTTTCAACAGCTTAGATCCGAGCTCCTAGCTCCTCCCTCTACCCATAAACCCCTGCCAACCCTGACTGACCCCAGATCTAGTTTGCCACGCTTGTTGTCAGCAGCTGGATTCTTGAGCTCCGTCGTAGTGGTTTCTGAGAGAGAAAAAAAAAATAGAAAATGTTTTTTACTTTTTCTATACTTTGGTGTGAGTATTGTATGTTAGGCCCGTACCTGTTTTCCTTAGCTTAAATCTTCTTTAGTTTATATATATTTTTTCCCCTCCCTCTCCCTCGCTGTTTCGTGAGTCTGTGTGTGTGTTTGGGCCTAGCGTGTGTGTTTCTTTAGTTTAAAATGTCTGAGGCCCCAAAACCTATTTTCTCGAAGTGCACTGAGTGTGGCAATAAGCTTTCACCGGCTGATGGCCACACTCTGTGTATTCTGTGCCTTGGGGTTGGACACCTTTCCTCTGGGTGTACCATCTGCGTGGCGTTCAACCCCAGGGCACTCAAGGACTGGAGATCCAAGCTGATCCTGGCGTGTCTCCTGCCCCCAGAGTTGGCTTCGGCCTTCAGTCCTACCGTGGCTACCTTCGCGGCTTCGGCGGCAGCCACTCCTGCCTCTCTCCCCCCGGCCGGGACTCAACCTCCCGCTGTAGGCCCGGAGGAGAGGGAGGCCAGGAAAGAAAAGAGGGAGAGAGAAGCACCACAAGCGGAGGGCCGAGGCCTCCGCTTCGGCCTCCCCAGCTAAGCGGTCTTCTCCCTCCAGGGCTTCCCGGTCTCCTCCTTCCCTGATCCGGTCCCCTTGTTTTTCACCGGGTCCTGAGGAGGAGGAGACCTGATCTCCTTCGAGGTCATCGAGGTGGCACTCCCGTCCCACCTCAGTGGCCTCTTCGAGATCTACGCGTAGCCTTTCCGATGCAGACTTTGACCGGATGATGCGAAGATTCCTCCAGGCCCAACTGCAGATGGGAGTGCTTCTGCCCCCCCCCCCCTCCGGGGGGGAGCTCGACTCCTTTCTATGCCTCGATAGCTCCTTCTCTGTCCCGCTTCCCGGGTTCAGAGCTGGGCAGCCTTGGAAACCAGGGGTGGGTCGGCACCAATAGTCTCGGGTACTAAGGCGCAGACTCTTCCCTTGAGCCTGTCAGGTCCGTTTTTGTCTGATCCGAGCTTTCTGATCCGAGGGTTTCAGTATGCCTTCGGCGCCATCCAGGTCGGAGCATACTGGGCCTTCGGATCCGATTTCTTAGGCGCCGGCTCCGATCCGTCTGTCGGATCCGAGTGAGGGCCCGCTCTAGGATCCCAGAGAGAGAGGCTCTCCCTCTGCATTCGACGTGGTGGATAGGGCTCTGTCGACTGCTTCCAGGCCCCCGGTCCTTGCCACAGCTCCGCCCCGCACTCCTTCTCTGTTGGGTCTGACTTCCATCACCCGGCCCCAGGGACAGCCTGCTTCAATGTCCCAGGTCGTTCCCTTGGAACAGGATGTTGCTGGTGAGGCCTCCTCAGACAGCCCCCCTGAGGAGATCCCCCACAAGCGGAAGTGCAAGAGGAGGCACTTGGACTCCCCTGAGTCCTTAACCGAAGACATGGATTTGGAGGAGGGGGAAGGCTCCCCAAGGTCACCCCCCCCCGAGGATGTCCCCTTTGGGGACATCATAGAAATGCTTAGGATCAGAGGGGGGGTGGTCTGCCCCAAAGCCGACCTTGGACGAAGCCATGTTCCTGGAGGCATTTGAATCAGGCCCTTCTACCTCTTGGGTGCCCCCTCCGGCCGACCCCCTGGTGGACCTGATTACCACCAGGGCGTGGAAGGAGCTGGACACTGTGGAGCCAGTCCCAAAACGCCCTGACAGGATCCTCAGTCCCCCTGCCGACAGTCCCCAATGGAGCAAGGGTCCCCCCGTAGATGCCATGTTGATGGCGGCGGCCACTAAGAGGGAACTAGCTCAGGAGAACCCCTCGGTCCACCCCCCAGGCAAGGAGTCCCGAGCGATGGACCGCCTAGGGAAGCGGGTGTTCAGTGACCTCACCGAGAAGGACGCTGAACTAAACTACATGGCACACGTTATTCGGATGCAGTGAGATCTCATTAAATAATACGCTGCATTGCCCCCGGAGTCCATGTCGGCGGAGGACAAACAGTTGTACTCCACCCGTATGGCCACTCTTAGGTCCATTTCCAATACCTCTGTGCGGCTACTATCTCATGCCATGGAAGGAGCCACTAGAGCCAGCGGAGCAGGTCTCGTCATGAGGCATCAGGCCTGGCTCCAGCATTGTGATTTCGCGGAACCCTTCAAGACGCCCTTCGCAAATGCCCCTTTTGATGGTTCTGCCCTATTTGGGAAGACCATTCGTGACGCCTTGGTACAGAGCGAAAAGGACGGGAAGACGTCTGCCATCAGAGTCCGCTTCTCTGCTCCCCAGAGGTCCTTCTCCAAGAACCAAAAGGGACAGAAGAAGATGTGGTTCCGGAGGTCGCAACAATCCCAGTCCGCTCCGGACCCCCAGTCCTTCCGTGGCAGAAGACGACAGGGAGGACGCCGCCCTAGAGGCAGAGGAGGCCCGAAGAACTTTGGGTCCAGAGACCCTTTCTCAGCTCGGCCCAAGCAACCGCCCTGAAGGGCTGCCCGACTGCTCCACTCTGGAGGCAGTCGGGGTGGCGTTTCTCGAGGCACCTGGCAGCTTGGGAGTCCATCACGACAGATCGCTGGGTGCTTCGCATCATATCCAGAGGTTACCAGATCCCCGATGTCCCACCCGATCAGAGGGAGGTCGCAGCTGTGGAAATCCGGCAGCTCCTAGAAAAAAAAAAGCCATCCAACACGTTCCCCCCCAGACCAGCTCAGATCGGGTTTTTACTCCAGGTTCTTTTTGGTGCCAAAAAAGACGGGGGACTTAAGGCCAATCCTCGATCTCTCCCTTTTGAACCTTTCAGTAACCAAAGAAAAGTTCTGGATGGTCACTCTTAATCTATTCTCCCCCTATTACGGGAGAATGATTGGATGTGCTCGATAGACCTCAAGGATGCGTACTACCATATTCAAATGGACAGACTATCCAGGAGGATGTCCTTCAAGGATGCATCTGCAGTCCTAACATATGGGTTGTCCTGCCTCAGGCAGCCCCTCGGTCGGCCGGATTCCAAAGTCTGGGTCTGGCCTCGGCTGATGTCGCACTTCACCTGACGTCATAGCTGCTGTTTGTTGGGTATAAAGGCATCAGCCGACGCCATTTTCCCCAGTCTTTCTTGCCGCGCGGTGCCCGAAGCAGAAGCTGTTTGCAAGTGCCGGTCGGTCAGATCCAGAGATTTCTACTACCGAAGACTTCTAAAAAGTTAAGTACCCCGTTGGGGACTCTTTCTTGCCTCAGCCGATGTCAGACAAAGTAAATAATTGTTTAACTTGTCGGAAATAAATACCTCATAAGGATTTCCACTCTTACTGCCTTCCTTGCTTAGGCCCAGACCACGACGTAGCAGCTTGTCTAGCCTGTGCTTCCTTCAACCGACGGACGCTTAGACGTCGGTCGGAGTTTGCAGAGGAGTTTTTTGGTCCCGCTTTTGCATACAAAATGCCGTCGGAGACTCCGACTACACAATTAGTTAAAAAGCGCAAGGAAAAGGACCGACACTCGTGGTCCGCGGTTTCGGCTGAAACTGTGGTTAGGCCAACCGCGAGTGTCTCGGTTTTGGCTGAAACAGAGTCCTCTGTTCTTCTTTCGGCCGAAAGCATGCCTCCGATAGCAGAGGCCTCACAGAGCATGGCTGAATCTGCTACTGAATTTACTGCTACAGAAGCAGGCACCCAGGATTTGTCAGATACTATTCCTTTAGACATATCTACCCCTGCACATGGGGCTGCTAGACCCCCTGCTTCTATGTCTATCAAGGCTTTTGCCAGGGCTAAAGCAGCTAAATCTTCTAAGGTCTTAACCTGCTAAAACTCCCTTACATAGGCCTTCCTCTAGTTCCCAAATACTCAGCCTGGCTGAGGATCTCATTTCTTTGATCAGGGGATCCCAACCTCACCCAGACAGGGCCTCTCAGCCCCCTCCAGATAAGAGGCCTAGGACTGAACCCCCGGAACCTGTCTCTACAGACTATTCCTCGGATGACTCAGACCCTCACGAAGGCCCATATTCTCCTTATGAGGATTCTGATGCAGAAGACTCCATTCCTTCTGCTTCTCCTCCTGAAGTATTTTCTTTTGGGGAAACCTTACATGCTATGAGGGAGCACTTCCAATGGCAGGGCCAGGATTTTTCAGATTCAAGGAAAAGGCTAAGGACTTTTTTACACTTACCGCAGCATAGGCCTTTAGCCATTCCTCCAGTACTAACAGTTGTTGATGATGCATATAATGATGCCTGTACTGCCCCTGATTCTCTTCCTCCGGCCCCTGCCAAGCCTGATGGATATTATAGGGTTCCGGACACACACTACCATTTGTATAAGGCTCCTGTTGCGGACCCTGAAACCATTTCACAGGGCCCTAAAGGTGTGGCAGCTGCTTCTGCCAAAAACCCTCTTCCCTCTGAAAGGGAATCTAGAGCATTAGAGAGATGGGGTAAAAAGGTTTATACTTCTGCTACTCTTTCGCCAGGGCCTTAAACTGTCAATTTCACATGATTCAGTACCAGGAATTTTTGTTAGACCAGCTAAATAAAAAACTGTCCTCTCCTGAACCTATAGACCGCAAGTCCCTTCAGGATTTGGTACATAACTCTCAGCAGGTCAGTAACCATTTCTTAAAATGTGGCTATGATGCACTGGAGGCTTCCTTTAGATCAGCTATGACTGGAACAGTGATTCGAAGGCATGCCTGGTTAAAAAGAACAATCCTTACCAGACCATGTCAAGTCAAAACTCCTAGATGCTTCCATGGAGAAACAAAGTTTGTTTGGCTCCCCTGCACAGGAGGTTCTAAAGAAGGTGGAAGAAAAAGCAAAATCTGTCCAAACAGTCAAGGATTTCTTACAGGTCCAACCTCCGAGGTTTAGCAGAAATTGGCCTTCGAAGAATTGGTCCTTTCCAGACAACTGCAGAGCACAGAGAGGCAGAAATAGACGCCCAAGAGGCAGAGGCCAATCTAGGGGTGCCTACAGGGGACGTCAGTGGCAACCTACCAACCAGAGAAGTACTGCCACAGATTCAACTACAACCACTTCCACAGGGCAGGCACAATGACTTGGCTCTGGTTCCGCCTACCAGGGAACAACTGGAAGCACCCTTGGGCGGAAAGCTAGCCTTATTTTCCGACAACTGGCATTACATCACAGGAGACAAATGGACTTTACAAACAATAGACAAGGGCTACAGGTTTCACTTCCACACTCTACCAAAAAGAGAGGAATGCCAAACCTACCACCAAGCCAAAAACAGGCGGCTCTAAGACAAATCAACAACTTACTAAGGATGAGAGCTATAGAAAAGGTACCGCCTATGGAGCAAGGCCAAGGATTTTACTCCAGGCTTTTCCTTGTACCAAGAAAAGAAAATCAATGGAGACCTATTCTCGACTTGTCCGCACTGAACGCATATCTCATTGTTCCAAAATTCAAAATGCTGACCCTCCAGCAACTTCTTCCCATGCTGGGCAAGGTGTCTTGGCTGGTGACTCTAGATCTCAAGGAGGCATATCTGCACGTCCCTATACGACCAGATTGCAGAAGACACTTCAGATTTCTTGCAGGATCAGAGCATTATCAATTCTCAGCATTGCCCTTTGGCTTACCTACTGCGCCCAGAGTATTCACGAAATGCCTGGCATCAGTAATTGCTCATTGCAGGCTTCAGGGAATTCAAATTTACCCATACCTGGACGACTGCCTAATACAAGTGGACAACAAGGAAAAATTAACAAAAGATTTGGAAAATGTCATACAACTGTTGCAAGCCTTGGGATACACAGTCAACATGCAAAAGTCAAGACTAGTGCCATCCCAAAGGATAACATTCTTGGGTGCAGAACTGGATACATCAACTCAAATGGCTTTTCTCACAGAAGAAAAACAAAAGCAACTACCAGTCTACTTCATGACATTAACAACACAAACTCAGCTTACTGCAACTCAGCTTACTGCAAGGAAAGTCCTGCAAGCCCTGGGTTACATGGCATCCTGCATAATATTGGTTCCGCATGCCAGGCTGCATATTAGGAAGTTGCAATGGTACCTAAGGAATGTATGGTCTCAACACAAGCACAGTCTAGAAGCCCAGATTCCAATAATTCCATGCCTGAAGCAAGAATTCCTGTGGTGGGCTCAGGCCTGTCAGTTGAACAGAGGTTTGCCTTTCCACAAACCTCATCCAAGCCAAACCATCACCACGGATGCCTCGGACCTAGGATGGGGGGCACACATGGTGAACAAGTGCATACAAGGCCTATGGACCCCAAGACCAGCTGTATCTACACATAAATCTAAAGGAGATGCTGGCAGTGAAACATGCGATCCAGGCATTCAGACCACTCCTTCAACAGGGTCATCTGCTGATAAGGACGGACAATACCACAGTCATGTGGTACATCAACAAACAGGGAGGTACACATTCATATCCTCTATGCCGGATGGCAATGGACCTGTGGAATGTGGCCCTGAATCTCTACATTCAACTTCAGGCCAGATTTGTACCAGGAAAAGAAAATTCTCTAGCAGACACCTTCAGCAGAACTACCACGGATGCTCACGAATGGATGCTGCATCCAGATATCTTCAAAGCCATAACAAAGAAATGGGGACTACCACAGATAGACCTGTTCGCCTCCCCACACAACCACCAATTGAAGAAATTCTGCACAAGAGCATACCACCCACTTGCTTGGAGGGTGGACTCCCTTTCTTTCAGCTGGAAAAACCTGATAGCATATGCATTTCCACCTCTTCCCTTGATGTACAAAGTTCTACTGAAGATCAGAGAGGATCAGCCAAGGGTAATTCTGATAGCTCCAGACTGGCCGAGGCAACATTGGTACCCGCTACTGAGGAGCATGTCTCGGACACACGCATGGCCACTACCTCTATGCCCCTTACTATTAACACAGGGCAACTACAAGATCCTACATCCAAACTTGAAAACACTGCAGCTAGCTGCTTGGAATGTTGCATAAAACAAAATAACCCAGGTTTATCTCAGAGGGTTAAGGACATTATCCTGGAGGCACGCCGACCCTCCACAAGGAAAACTTATTCAGCCAAGTGGAAAATATACCTCATTTGAAGTGCAGCAAAGGGAGAAAATGTCTCATTGGCAAACATAGCACACATCCTGGAATATTTAGCAGAGCTGTTCCACAATGGCCTGTCTTACTCCATTAAGATTCATGCATCAGCAATTTCAGCAGAATACAACATGGATCCTCCTGTCTTCTCTCATCCTCTACTCAGGCAATTCTTGAGAGGAATCAAAAATGTAAAACCTCCAAGGAAACCACCTTTACCTACATGGGATCTCAACTTTGTGCTGGAAAAGTTAACACTTCCCCCTTTTGAACCAGCAGCAACAGCAGAATTACAATTCTTGTCTTGGAAAACTACTTTCCTGCTAGCAGTTACTTCAGCAAGAAGGGTATCTGAGTTACAGGCATTAATGGCAGTACAACCCTTCCTTATCTTCCATCAGGACAGAGTCTCTCTGAGAACTAACCCTACCTTTATGCCAAAAGTGGTCTCCAGAGTATCATTGAACCAAGCGATTCATTTACCTACATTCTTCCCCAACCCACAGAACAGGGGGGAAAGACTGCTACATACCTTGGATGTACACAGACAATTACGCTACTATCTGGACAGAACTAAGATCGGCAGAAAGACTGACCAGCTTCTGGTAGCATATGCAACAGGAATGCAAGGAAAAGCAATTTCAAAACAGACCATCTCAAAATGGATAGGAAATTGCATTCGATTTTGCTATTCTTTTCATGGAAAGACAACTCCTGATAATATCAGACCTCATTCCACAAGAGCTACAGCCACCACTACAGCTTTCCTACGAGGAGTGGCTACCAAAGACATTTTAGAAGCTGCTACTTGGAGCTCCGTGCATACATTTGCCAAGCATTATAATCTACCCTTATACTCTAGATCCCGAGCAGGTTTTGCAACTGCTGTTTTGGAAGGGATCTTAACTACACCATCTTTATCTTAGTGTCTCCTCCCCCAGTTTGGCTATGGTATTCTACCCATATGTTAGGACTGCAGATGCATCCTTGAAGGACATAGTACAGTTTTGTACCTACCATAAATGTAGATGTCCGATAGGTATGCATCTGCAGTCAGGATTACCCACCCTCCTACCCCTCTGTGGTATTCCAAGGGTATTTACCCCTCTTTTAGCTAGCTGGGGGAATCTATTATGGTGTATTTGTTTGTATATATGTGTGTGTGTGTGTGTGTGTGTGTGTGTGTGTGTGTGTGTGTGTGTGTGTGTGTGTGTGTGTGTGTGTGTATGTATATATATATATATATATATATATATATATATATATATATATATATATATATATATATATATATATATATATATATATATATTCATATTGTTTGCTCTCTACTGTTTGGAATTATTTGCATTTATCCAAATTTAGCCTTCCTAGAGGGCACCTGGCATCTGGGGCAAGAAACACCGAGGAAAATGGCGTCGGCTGATGCCTTTATACCCAACAAACAGCAGCTATGACGTTGGGTGAAGTGCGACATCAGCCGAGGCCAGACCCAGACTTTGGAATCCGGCCGACCGAAGGGCTGCCTGAGGCAGGACAACCCATATGTTAGGACTGCAGATGCATACCTATCGGACATCTACATTTATGGTAGGTACAAAACTGTACTTTTCTCCACTTCCGGCTAGGGGGCCAGTCCTTACCAATTCAGGGCTCTCCCCTTTGGTCTCACCTCAGCCCCCCAGGATGTTTACCAAAGTGTTAGCAGTGATAGCAGCCCACCTGAGGCTCCAGGGAATACATGTTTTTTCCGTACCTGGATGACTGACTCCTGACCGCCTCGACAAGGCATCTACTCTGTACAGCCAGGGATCATTTTCTTCGCCTTGCTCCCTGGCTAGGGATCACAATAAATATAGACAAATCTGCTCTCACCCCGACCAGAGTCATTGATTTCATCGGGGCCAGGTTAAACACAATCAATCTTGTAGCTTTCTTAACCCCAGAGAGACTTCGAACCCTGAGATTTCATGTGCGGGCCATCCTTCTATCTTCATCTCCTCCGGCGGAGTTGGTCCTGAGGGCTCTAGGTTCTATGGCAGCGGCAATCAACTTGTTACCTATGGCACATCTCAATGTGAGGGTCTTGCAGTGGACCCTCCAAGTCCTGTGGTCTTTTCTTCACTACCCTCTGAGTCATCCCATTTCCCTCAGCAGGGCTTGCAAGAGGGCTCTCGTGTGGTGGCTGCAATCTCCGGATCTCCACATGGGACGCCCCTTCTCTATGGCCCCTCCCTTGGCCACGGTGACCACGGATGCCTCCCGCCTCTTTGGGCAGGACTGTCCAAGGCACATGGAACGATACGGAGACCTCTTTGCATATCAGTGTCCTAGAGAATGAGGGCAGTGCTGTTAGCGTTGCAAGCACTTCAGGACCACCTTCTCGTAGGGACAATTGCGATCCAGACGGACAACATGTTGGTTGTCTGGTACATCAACAAACAAGGGGGAACCAGGTCTTACCCACTCTGTCGAGAGGCCATGAGAGTGTGGGAATGGGCGATCTCCGCCAACCGTTTTCTCATTGCAATGCACATTCCGGGATGGTCCAACATCCTGGCGGACAAACTCAAGTCGCACCATCCTTTCCCCTTATGAGTGCTCTCTCAATCCGCAGGTAGCGAATCAGATTTTTGCCAAATGGGGGCAGCCCTGTTGCGATCTCTTCGCCTCTCCCTCAAACACTAAATGCAACAGCTATTTCGCTTTAATTCCCCAAGTCGGGGAATCCCCGAGAGACGCTCTGGTGCATGTTTGGTCTCCCGGTCTGCTTTATTCTTATCCACCTCTCCCCCTGATGCTAAAGTTTCTACAGAAAGCCAGTCTGTTAGGGAGCAGGATTATCCTCATTGCCCCATTCTGGCGTCATCAAACCTGGTTTCCTTGCCTTTGGTCTCATCTGGTGAATCCTCCTTGGATTCTAGATTCCCTCCCGGATCTGATCTCCCACCCCCTGGGTCTCCCGACCCCAAACCTGGACATCCTCAAGCTCACAGCTTGGCTGCTCCAGTTCCACTCCTAGCCAGGACTCCCGGCATCTCTTCCCCAGTCAAAGCTATTCTAGTTGCAGCCCATAAGCCATCTACTAGGAAGGTTTACAGTAGCAAATGGAGATGTTTCTCTATCTGGGCAGAATGTCAAAACTTGGATCCCTTCACAGCTCCTTTACCTGTGGTGCTAGACTTCTTATCAGGATTATTTCACCAGGGAGCCAGCTGTTCCACTGTCAAGGTTCAACTAGCAGCTATCTCTCACTACCATGTCGGACATTATCTGCGTCCCTTGATCACTTCTAAGCTGTGCAAGACCTTCCTGAAGGGCACATTCCTGCTCAGACCTCCGGTGAAGGAAGTGATACCTCCGTGGGATTTGTCGTTAGTGCTTCAGGCTTTGACAGCTCCCCCATTTGAGCCTGCAGCTTCAGTGGAACTCAAGTATTTGCCTTGGAAGACGGCCTTTCATGTCGCCATTACTTCTGCCAGAAGAGTTTCTGAAATTCAGGCCCTTTGTGTCAAACCCCCGTATCTAACCTTCCACAAGGATAGAGTCTACCTCAGGACCAGTCCCTCCTTTCTTCCTAAGTTTGCTTCTGAATCTAATATCAACCAGTCCATTAATCTGCCAGTCTTCTTTCCCAACTATCACAACAAAGGAGAATGCAAATTACACTCGGATGTGCGTAGACAACGATTCTATATTCATAGGACATCTGGTCATAGGCAATCTGACCAGTTGTTCGTCTCCTTTGCCAAAAAGAATTGGGGAAAATCGGTATCCAAAGTTACATTATCTCGATGGATCTCGCAGTGTATTCTTTTAGCTTATGAAAGTTCTGGTAGGCCCGCGCCTCAGGGAGTCCGTGCCCACTCTACCCGATCTATGTCTACCTCTGCTGCTTTTAGATCCAGGGTTCCTTTAGATGATATTTGTTCAGCCGCCACTTGGGCCTCATCTCATATCTTTATCATCCATTATAAGCTGGATATTATCTCCAGAGGGAGAGCATCCTTTGGCTCTGCAGTGCTCTGCAACATCCTTCCATGATGGCCGCCCAAGATTCGGGTAGCTGGGGACTCTGTCCCACAGGTTGCTGCACAAATGAAGTTAACTACTTCAGATTAAGAAGTTATGTACTCACCATAACGTTCCATCTGAGTAGATGAACTTCATTTGTCAGCAACCATCCCCCCCTCCTTCCATCATTCACTTTTGCTGTCTTCAGAGATGACATTTGAAATTGGTATATCTGTAGCAGTTGCTGCTTGGGGGCAAACTTGATCTGAGGTCAGTCAGGGTTGGCAGGGGTTTATGGGTAAAGGGAGGAGCTAGGATCTAAGCTGTTGAAAACTGCTGGCTCGGATCCGAAGTCTGATCCGATACCCACAGGTTGCTGACAAATGAAGTTTATCTACTCCGATGGAACGTTATGGTGAGTACATAACTTCTTATTCTCTCTAATGTGGAATTATTCAGATGACTTTTTCTTCTGCAGAGATTGTATATATTGACTTTTGACATGTTGTCATGTGGTTAATATTTTTATACTCTGATAAATATTCTTTTGTATAAATTGTGCTGCACATGGCTGGATCTTGTGGTGTGATGCTGTTGAAATCTCTACAATTTCATGTAGTTCATCCAAGTAAAGTAACTAATTTATTTCTTCATAACAATAGGGGTATGCACAGTCAGTAAAGTAGCTATAACTGCAATGGCGGACTCTTTGTGGATAGAAGTACCTTATACTTTACTCATCTGATCATTTTTGTAGTCTTTAATCTTACTTTACAAGATTTGTGCAGGTGTGTGTGTAAGTGGGAATTCATTGGCTACTATGTGTGTGAAATAGATTTGAAATATGTGACTTTGGATGTTATCAATTTTTTGATACACACCTGAGAAAATGCATTCAGTGATGTAGTTATAATTGCTGGGTTTGGGAGAGATTTTTGGATAAAAATGACTGACCCTGCTATGCTGATAAAGTTAAAAAGTTATTAGTCTGTCTGAAGGACTAAAATGCATTTGTGTAAAGCAAATTGGAGTACTTCACTGTGGCCATTTTCATCACGATTGGACATGTGCTTCCTGCTGGGTTGATACAGTGACCATAATTGTTGAGTACAGATATTGGTGGATAATAGTGATAACACTTTGAGTGGCCTTTTATGTTTGAAATAATCTGAAGTGGGTACTGTTGTCATTACTGGGTTATACATTTTGTTTCATTGCTTACCAGAAAACTGTTTAAAACTGCACATTTAAAACTCCCTCTAACAAATGTTGCTGTTTAAACAAAATATAATTTAATAGGGAAGGTGAATGATGGGAACACGTGCATTTATGCATGGCCTTAAAATGTCCAGGAGACCCAAGGTTTGAAAACCGCTTAGGGCCCAAGATGCACTTAATCTGCCACTGCCCAAATGCATTTTCAGTGAATGTGAATTCAATGTATTTTTCAATTAATTTGAGTTTCAAGACAAGAGAAGTTTATTCTGCTGCGCATGCTAGGTCCGTTTCCAGTACGAGACTGTTTTGTTTAGGAAATAGCCATTAGGTTTGTGCTTTAAAATTGGAAACGAGTTTTACATTAAATCCAAATCTATAATTAGTTTAAAAAAAAAAAGTAGTGTTTATGGTAATTTTGGAGAGAAGTTATAGCACACTGGAACATCTGTTGGGGGGGTTGGTCCATTGCCCTGTCTAGAGCCCATTTGACCATGACCTGGTTCTGCCGTCAGTCCATGGTCGACCAAAAGAGAGTTGCAACTCGTCTGGAATTTCTTGCCTAGATCTTCACTACTTGTGTCCGACTTGCATGCTTTCTCTAATTCCAGGGATGTCTAGGGACAAACACAATACTGGCTTATGGAATAAAGAAAGAGTCGTATGTAAAATTAAGCGATTTTCATTTACTGCATTAGTAAACTTAATCAGACAAAATCAGTATAACAAATTCACAACAGTCAAATAGTTTTAAATTTGACGCCCTTTTTCTGAAACCGGAAATGTCACAAACCTAAAGATTATGCTACTTCCCCTATTGCATGTACCATTATTCATGAGTAAATGAATATTCATGTATATTACTAAACATTCCAAATACACCAAATACAAACAATATATACAACTGTATAAATTAAAAATTATTATAAAGTGCCTAAGATATTAAATAAATATGTATACATTGATAAAAATATTAATTTAAACAAAAATTGTCATTGCCAAAGCAACCTTTACCACTTAAAGCTTTCATTTTTAAAATGCTGTTAATACTGCAAATATTAAGTCCAGGCCATGAATAAGAACTAAGCATGAGCTGCCATATAAGATGTTTTTCGTGTTTCACTGTTGCAATCATTACATTTGGGTTATCTGCGTGCAGGTAGCCCTCAGTCGGCCTGATTATCGAAGTCTTGGGTCCTGCGTCAGTTGCTGTCTCATCTTCCATGAGTAGTCAGGAGTATAAAGCTTGCAGCCGATGCCATTACATCAGTCTTTCTTGCCGTGCAGTGCCCGAAGCAGAAGCAGTTAGCAAGTGCCGGCCGGCTGACTCCTGAGATTTTTGAAATTGAATTTCAGATCCGAAGTCTTCTATAAAGCCAAATACCCCGTTGGGGAAACTTTTTTTTCTTGCTCCAGACCGATGTCAGAAAAAGTTAACAATTGTATTTCTTGTGGGAAGCAAATACCTCATAAGGATTTTCACTCTTACTGTATTCCTTGCCTAGGCCCTGACCACGACGTTGCTAGTTGTCAGTTTTGTGCTAGATTTAACCAACGCACTATTAAGCGTCGGTACAATTTTGCTTTTCATTACTTTGGCCGAAGGTTTACATAATGCCGTCGGAACAGCCGACGACCGGAGTTCATAAAAGTGCAAGGAAAAAGAAAAGGACAAGCATCCGAGGTCCAAAACCGACAATGAAGCCTCTTCTAGGCTAGTCGCCAGTTCTCAGTGAGGTGCTTTCACAGCCCCTGACACCCACTACCTCAGAGCCACAGGCCGCCTCTGACTCCCACGTGGAGACAGCTAGGCCTATGGATACTCAAGGTATTGGGCCTTCGGAAACTAATCCCTTCGATGGGTCTGGAACCGCTGAGCAGGCATCGGCTTCTGAGGATGTTTTCAGACCTACACAGCTTTATATCAAGCCAACTTCAGCAACAAAGACTAAAACAGTTTTAAAGACAAGGAAACAAGTACAGCACTCTCCAGGACAGACTTCCATGCTTAAACAGATGCTCAAAATGGCCGAAGACCTAATTACTTTGATCAGGGGTTCCCATCCCCCTCCTGATAAGAGGCCTAGGCAATACACTGAATATGATTCCTCTGATCAGGTTTCCATTTCCTCTGACTCCTCTTCAGAAAAGGGATATTCTATTCCTCCCTATGAGGATTCTGATGCTGAAGAATCTATTCCTTCAGCTTCTCCTCCTGAGAATTACTCATTTGGGGAAATATTGCATACCATGAGGGAGCATTTCCACTGGGAGAGCCAAGATTATTCAGATTCTAAGAAAAGGCTCAGTGACTTTCTCTTACTACCTCAGCACATACCTCTTGCTCTTCCTGCTGTTCTAGACATTGTAGGTTATGTATTTTCAGAGTCCGGCCTGTCTCCTGACTCTTTACCACCTGCACCTGTTAAGCCAGACAGAGATGCTACAGGGTTCCAGATTCTCATAAATTTCTTTATAAAAAAAAGGGGTCAAGGCTGCTTCTGCTAAAAACCCTGTCCCCTCAGAGATTCTAGGGCTCTGGACAGATGGGGGGAAAAAAGTCTACACTTCTGCTACCTTGGCTGTAAGGGCTTTAAAATGTCAGTTCCATATGTTCAGATATCAGCAATACTTAATGTCTTTGTTAAAACAAAAAATGTTGACAAATTCTGAATGTTCTGAGAACAACGAATTGCAGGATGTTCATCTTGTTGCACTGTTGCAGTCATCACACCTGGGATGTACTTCAAGAATGCAACTGCAGTCATAACATGTGGGTTGTCCTGCCTCAGGCAGCCTTCGGTCGGCCGGATTCCAAAGTCTGGGTCCGACGTCGGCTGATGTCGCATTTCTCTCCGACGTCAGAGCGGCTGGAGTACATAAGCATCAGCCGACGCCATTTTCTTCAGTCTTTCTTGCCGCGGTGCCCGAAGCAGAAGCAGTTCGCAAGTGCCGGTCGGTCAGCTCCTGTATTCTACGATACCGAAGTCATCGAAAAAAGCTAAGTACCCCGTTGGGGACCTTTTCTTGCCTCAGCCGATGTCAGAAACTACTGAAAAAGTTAACAATTGTCTTTTTTGTGGTAAACAAATACCTCATAAGGATTTCCACTCTTACTGCCTCCCTTGCCTGGGCCCAGACCACGACGTCTCGGCCTGTGTAGCCTGTGCTCGCTTCAACAAGCGCACTCTCAGGCGCCGGGCGGAGTTTGCTGAAGATTTCTTCGGCAATAAATTTGCCTACACCATGCCGTCGGATCTTCCGACATTGCAAACACCCAAAAAGCGAAAAGACCGGGACCGACATCCTCGGCCCGCGTCTACCACCGACTCCATGCCAAAACCTAGCGTGAGTGCTTCGGTTCCCTCTGAGACGGTCTCTCCACCGCTCCGAACCGAAGACACCGCATTACCGACGACTCCGATTCCAGACATTACTCCGACGCCAGTTATAGACTTTCCTCCGGATACCGAAACCGAGGAAATGCCCGAGACCATTGCTGTAGACAAGGTCACTCCTGCACGTGGAGCTGCCAGGCCTCCTATGGCCATGTCTATTAAGGCCTACACTAGGGCTAAGGCAGCCAGCAAAACAAAGCATATTACTTCTAAATCCTTACCTCAGCCGACTCCGGAGACGCAAATTATGTCCATGGCGGCTGATTTAATTTCCATGATTAGAGGTTCACAGGCCCATCCTGAGAGAGCATCCCAGCCTCCTCCTGATAAAAGGTCCGGGTTGAACCCTCTGACCCTACTCCTTCAGATGAAGACTCTGAGGGCTCTGTCCACTCTGATAGCCAGGAAGAGCTCTTCCAGACTTATGAGGACTCGGATGCAGAAGATTCCATCCCTTCGGCCTCCCCTCCTGAGGATATTTCTTTTGGGGAATTTCTGCACACCATGAGGGAACATTTCAAGTGGCAGGGTCAGGAATATTCTGATTCTAGGAAAAGCCTTAGGACTTTCCTTAAGAAGCCTCAGCACAGGCCCTTAGCTATTCCTCCTGTACTTGATGTTCTGGATGATTTATATTCTGACTCTTGTGCTACCCCTGATTCTCTTCCTCCTGCTCCGGCCAAGCCAGACGGGTATTACAGGGTCCCAGAAACTCATTCCCATTTATTCAGGGCCCATTCTGCTGATTTGGAAACTATTTCACAGGGGCCTAAAGGAGTTTCAGCCTCCACCTCAAAAAATCCTTTGCCCTCCAACAGGGAAGCAAGGTCATTAGAGAGATGGGGCAAAAAGGTTTACACATCCACTACCTTATCTATGAGAGCTTTAAATTGCCTTTTTCATATGTTACAATATCAGGATTATCTCTTAGAAGATTTACAAAAAACATTAGCTTCTCCTGATCCTTTAGACAGGAAGACTTTGCAGGAAGCTGTACATAACACTCAGCAAGTAAGCAATCACTTCCTGCAGTGTGGATATGATGCACTGGAAGCTTCATGTAGGGCAGCTATGACAGGGGCAGTGATTAGACATGCTTGGTTAAAAGATCAACCTCTACCAGATCATGTAAAAGCAAAACTTCTGGATGCACCTTTGGAAAAGAACAAGCTTTTGGTGCAAATGCTAAGGATGTGTTAAAGACCATCAAGAAAAAGCAAAATCAGTTCAGACTGTGAAAGATTTCCTCCAGGTTCAACCCCCAGATTCGGTAGGAATTGGCCTTCAAAAACTGGTCCTTTCCTAATCCAGAAAAGTTTCAAAGGGGTAAGAACAGGCGTGGCGAGGAAGAGGCCAATACAGAGGCCCTTACAGGGGACGACAATGGCAGCCAGGAAACCAAAGAAGTGACGCAGTGGTTTCACCTGCCCAACAACCACAAACTCAATGACTTTCCTTTACTACCGCCTACCAGGGAACAACTAGAAGTTCCCTTGGGAAATTATCTCTGTTTGCAGAAAACTGGCACAGACTGACAAAGGACAAATGGATTTTGGACATTATAGACCGAGGGTGCAGGTTTCATTTTCATACCTTACCAAGAAAACAAGGCATGCCAAACCTACCACAAAATCAAAGGGCAGAGGCTATCAAACAAATCACTCTGCTGACTCGAATGAAAGCAATAGAAAGAGTTCCACAACAAGAACAGGGGTTTTACTCAAGACTGTTCCTTGTTCCAAGAAAAGAATCTCAATGGAGACCAATACTGGACTTGTCCGCATTAAACACCTTTCTCATAGTACCAAAGTTCAAAATGCTGACTCTACAGCAACTCCTTCCCAAGCTGGGCAAGGAGTCGTGGCTGATTACTCTGGACCTCAAGGAGGCATACCTGCATGTCCCTATCAGACACCGCTGCAGAAGACGCCTCAGATTTCTTGCAGGGCCAGAGCATTATCAATTCTCAGCATTGCCATTTGGCTTATCTACTGCGCCCAGAGTATTTACAAAATGCCTGGCTTCAGTAATTGCTCATTGCAGGCTCCAGGGTATACAAATTTACCCCTACCTGGACGACTGCCTCATACAAGTGGACGACAAGTTGATGTTGACAAGAAACCTGGATTATGTCACGATTACTTCAAGCTCTGGGATACACAGTCAACTTCCAAAAGTCAAGACTGCAGCCATCCCAGCAAATAATCTTCTTAGGAGCCAAACTAGACACAGCCTCTCAGATGGCTTACCTGACAGAAGACAAGCAAGAGAAGTTAACTCATTACTTCAAAGGTTTAGCAAAACTCACCCAGGTGACTGCATGGAGATTCCTACAGGCCCTGGGTTACATGGCATCCTGCATTCTACTGGTTCCATTAGCAAAACTACACATGAGAAAGCTTCAATGGTACCTGAAAAGCATTTGGTCTCAACACAGCAACAACTTGGAGACAATCATACCACTCATTCCATGCCTACAAAAGGAATTCCTATGGTGGGCCTCGGTGAGCCAGAAAAACACAGGTATGTCATTCAAAAAACCACAGATAACACAGACCATGACTACAGACGCCTCAGACCTTGGATGGGGGGCGCACATGGAAGGCAGGTGTATACAAGGACAATGGTCTCCAAAGGAAACGCATCTGCATATAAACCAAAAGGAAATGCTGGCAGTAATGCATGCCATTGAGGCTTTTCAACACTAACTCCAGCAAGGCCATTTAATGATACGGACAGACAACACCACTGTGGTGTGGTACATAAACAAGCAGGGGCCACCCACTCTTACCCCCTTTGCAGACTGACAATGCAGCTTTGGGAGAAAGCACTGAGCCTAAACATCCAGTTACAATCCCAGTTTGTTCCAGGAAAAGACAATGTGTTGGCGGACAGCTTAAGCAGGAATTTCACAGATCCACACGAGTGGAGGTTACATCCGAAGGCCTTCAGACAACTCACTTCGACATGGGGCAAGCCAGAAGTGGACCTATTTGCCTCTCACCTCAACCATCTTCTACCAAAATTTTGCACAAGGACATACCATCCAAAAGCTTGGAAAATAGATGCCCTCTCATTCAACTGGAACTCCCTAGCAATCTATGCATTCCCACCTCTGCCACTGATGACCTCAGTATTACTAAAGATCAAAGCAGAGAAGCCCAAGGGAATCATAATAGCTCCGGATTGGCCAAGACAACACTGGTACCCACTACTACGGAGCATATGTCACACCAGGAGGTGGGCCCTCCCTCAGTGGCCTCTACTTTTGACTCAACACAATTTCGAAACACTGCATCCAAACCTTCAGACACTGCAGCTAACAGCTTGGAAGATCCCATAAATAACTTCAGCTTATCTCTCTCTAAGGAAGTTCAGCGGATACTAATAGAGGCTCGAAGACCATCCACCAGAAAGGTTTACTTAGCAAAGTGGAAAAGATACAGTAATTGGAATACCAGCAAGGGACATGATGCTTCATTGCTGAACATCCCACTTATCTTGGAATATTTGGCAGATATGTTAAAGAACGGCCTCTCATATTCTTCCATAAAGATACATGCATCTGCTATTTCAGCTAGATACAACACTGATCCTCCTGTTTTCTCTCACCCCTTACTAAGACAATTCCTCAGGGGAATCGAGAACATTAAGGCACCAAGAAAGGCCCCAGTGCCAGCCTGGGACCTCAATTTTGTCTTAGAAAAACTGACTCTACCTCCTTTTGAGCCAGCAGCTTCAGTTGACTTGCAATTTCTTTCATGGAAGACAGCTTTCCTGTTGGCAATTACCTCAGCAAGAAGGGTTTCGGAGCTACAGGCCCTAATGGCAATACCACCCTTTATTATTTTCCACAGAGACAGGGTTTCATTAAGGACCAACCCTACTTTTATGCCAAAGGTGGTATCTAGGGTTGCTCTAAATCAAGCCATTCATCTGCCTGCTTTCTTCCCCAATCCTGAGAATAAGGGGGAAAGACTTTTGCATACCTTGGACATTCACAGACAACTTCGATACTACCTGGACAGAACCAAGGCCAGTAGGAAGTCTGAACAACTTTTGTAGCTTACCTGCAGTCCAGGAAAAGCAATTTCAAAACAGACTATTTCTAAATGGATTGGACATTGCATCAGATTCTGTTATTCCTTTCATGGAAAGACTGTTCCAGCCAATGTCAGACCACATTCCACCAGAGCTACAGCCACCTCTACAGCTTTTTTAAGAGGGATGCCTACCAAGGACATTCTAGAAGCTGCTACATGGAGCTCCGTGCATACATTCTCCAAACACTACAATCTCCCTCTATATTCCAGATCCAGAGCAGGCTTTGCTTTGGCAGTCCTGCAGGGTTTGATTGCCACACCATCTCTTTCCTAGTGCATACCTCCTCCCCCAGCTAAGCTATGGTATTCTACCCACATGTTATGACTGCAGTTGCATTCTTAAAGGACATAGTACAGTTTTGTACCTACCATAAATGTAGATGTCCGATAGACATGCAACTGCAGTCGGATTTTCCCTCCCTCCATACCCCTCTATGCCTAGGGTCCACTCCTATCCCTGTTACTCTTAGCTGGGGATATCTGTTATGGTGTATTTGTTTTATTGCTCATTTATTTGTTTGGAATCCTGTTTTTGTCTTCCAATTTGATTACAGCCTTCCTTGGAGGGCACCTGGCATCTAGGGCAAGAAACACTGAAGAAAATGGCGCCGGCTGATGCTTATGTACTCCAGCCGCTCTGACGTCGGAGAGAAATGCGACATCAGCCGACGTCGGACCCAGACTTTGGAATCCGGCCGACCGAGGGCTGCCTGAGGCAGGACAACCCACATGTTATGACTGCAGTTGCATGTCTATCGGACATCTGCATTTATGATAGGTACAAAACTGTACTTTATCCTGCAGTCAGGCGGTCCCGCAGTCGGCCAGAGTTCCAAAGTCTTGGTCCGGCGTTGGTTGCTGTCGCTTCTTCCCTGACGTCTGTGCGCCAGGGGTATATAAAAGGTATCCGATGCCATTTTCTTCAGTCTTCCTTGCCGCGCGGTGCCCGAAGCAGAAGCAGTTCGCAAGTGCCGGTCGGCCGACTCCTGAGATTTTCAGACCGAAGTCTAAAATAAAGTGAAGTACCCCATTGGGGAACCTTTTCTTGCCTCAGTCCGATGTCCGAAAAAGTTAACAATTGCATTTCTTTTGGGAAGCAAATACCTCATAAGGACTTTCATTCTTATTGTATTCCTTGCCTAGGCCCAGACCACGACGTCACATGTTGTCGGTTTTGCGCTAGGTTTAATAAACGAACTATAAAACGTCGGTTTGATTTCGCCCGACATTATTTTGGTAGGAAATTTAATTATACCATGCTGTCGGAGCTACCGACGACCGGAATGCATAAAAAACGAAAGGATAAGGACAGGCAGCCGAGACCCAAACCAGACTCTGAGGCCTCTGCTGGGACTGTCGCCGGTTCTCCGGTGTTCAGTGAGGCGCCTACGCAGCCCCTGGCGACCGCTGATTTAGAACCTCAGACGGCTTCAGATTCCCAAGCGGAGACTACTAGGCCTCCACAACCTTCATCTTTAGCCCCTTCCGACTCCAGGCCTGAAGGTGATCCCGGTGCAGTTGAAACGCCTTCAGTTGCAGAAGGTGTCTTCAGACTGACTACACTCACCATTAAATCCTATGCAAAGCTGAAAACTTCTTTAAAAGCAAAAAGACTACAACAGTCTCCAGTACAGGGCCCCATGCCTAAGAAACAAATGCTGAAGGTGGCTGAAGATTTAATTACCCTAATCAGGGGCTCCCATCCCCCTCCTGATAAAAGGCCAAGACAGGAGGAGGATTACGCTTCCTCTGACCAGGTGTCAATTTCCTCAGATTCTTCAGAGGAACAGGAATACTCTCCCCCCCCCCCCCCCCCCCTTATGAAGATTCTGATGCTGAAGAGTCTATTCTCTCAGCATCTCCCCCAGAAGACTACTCTTTTGGGGAAACTTTACATACCATAAGGCAACATTTCCACTGGGAAGGCCAGGATTACTCTGATTCTAAGAAAAGGCTCCGAGAATTCCTTTTACTACCCCAGCACAGACCACTGGCTATTCCACCCGTGTTAGACATTGTGGATGATTATTTAGAATCTAGCCTTAACCCAGACTCTCTACCGCCTGCACCATCCAAACCAGACGGATACTACAGAGTCCCTGACTCTCACAAATTCCTATATAAAAGCTCTGTTGCTGACACAGAAACTATTTCCTAGGGTCCCAAAGGGGTTAAGGCCTCTATTGCTAAGACAGATGGGGAAAGAAAGTATATACCTCAGCTACTCTAGCGATGAGGGCCTTAAATTGCCAGTTTCACATGCTGAAATATCAGCAATACCTGATATCTCAATTAAAACAAAAAATGATCACACATTCAGAACAGCCTGATTTCAAAGAAAAGCAAGATTTATTGCATGCAGCTGAACAAGTGGGAAAACATACTTTGCAATGTGGATTTGATTCATTGGAGGCTTCCTGTAGAGCAGCAGTGACTGCGTCTGTCATACGTAGACATGCTTGGTTAAAAGAACAAACCCTACCTGATCATGTTAAAGCAAAGTTATTGGATGCACCTCTACAACAGGACGTTTTATTTGGTGTAAAAGCAGAAGAGGTTTTAAAGAAAATGGAGGATAAGGCAAAATCTATGCAGACGGTCAAGGATTTTTTTACAGATTCAACCCCCTTGTTTCAGCAGAAATTGGCCAACAAAAAGCTGGTCCTTTCCAGCTTCTGACAGACCACAGAGGGGCAAATACAGATGCCCAAGGGGCAGAGGTCAGTCACAAGGCCCCTACAAGCCTCTACAATGGGGTACCACAACCCAGAAGAGGAGAAGACAGGTCCCAAGCTATCAGAAGACAAACACAATGACTTAACCCTCAGACTGCCAAGCAAATCTCTCTTGGCAGCTCCTTTGGGAGGAAAATTAGCACTTTTTGCAGACAACTGGCACATCATCACAAAAGACAAATGGGTCCTAAATATTGTCTCTAGGATACATTTTCCATTTTCACACTTTACCAAGGATAAAAGGAATGCCAAACCTGCCACCAAATCAATGGGTAGAGGCTCAAAAACAAATTGCAGCCCTCATGGACATGAGAGCCATTCGACAGGTACCTACACAGGAGCAAGGACAAGGATTTTACTCAAGACTCTTCCTAGTCCCCGGAAAGGACAAAGCCTGGAGACCCATTCTGGACCTCTCAATTCTAAACACTTATCTGCAAGTACCCAAATTCAAGATGCTAACACTACAGCAACTTCTTCCCATGCTGGGCAAGAAAGCTTGGCTAGTAACGTTGGATCTCAAGGAGGCATACCTGCATGTCCCTATCAGACAAAATTGCAGAAGATATCTCCGCTTTATTGCAGGTTCAACTCATTATCAATTCTCTGCACTGCCCTTTGGCTCATCTACTGCGCCCAGGGTCTTCACAAAATGCCTGGCACCTGTAATTGCATACTGCAGACAGAGGAATTCAAATATATCCATACCTGGACGACTGCCTTATTCAAGCAGACAGCAAGGACATTCTTTTAAAGCATCTGGCGTTTGTCAAACACCTATTAAGTTGCCTAGGGTACACAGTAAACAAAACAAAATCAAAACTAGTGCCCTCACAACACAATATTCCTGGGTGCATAATATTCCTGGGTGCCAGCTTGAATACAACGGCCCAGGTGGCTTATCTCACACCAGACAAGCAAGAACAACTGACTCAATACTTCAAAATGATGGCAACAAAGACCCATCTCCCTGCAAGAAAAATTCTGCAGGCCTTGGATTCATGGCATCTTGCATACTACTAATACCATTTGCAAAACTGCATATGAGGAAATTACAATGGTACCTGAAAAGTGTATGGACCCAACACAGCCACAGCTTGGAGACTATGATACCACTCATTCCCTGTCTTCAACAGGAGTTTCTATGGTGGGCTCAGGCATGTCACCTCAACAAGGGTCAGCCTTTTACCTTACCCACAGCCAGGCAAACTATAACAGATGCATCGGATTATGCCTGGGGAGCACACATGGCAGGACAGTGCATTCAGGGCAAATGGTCTACAGATCAAAGAAATCTGCATATCAATCAAAAAGAAATGCTAGCTGTACAAAATGCCCTAACAGCTTTCAATGACCTCCTACAACCAGAACAACTCCTAATAAAGACAGACAACACCACGGTAATGTGGTACATAAACGAGCAAGGGAGCACACACGCCTACCCCTTATGCAGGCAAGCAATGACCTTGTGGAACACAGCACTGACCTGCCAAGTTCAACTACAAGCACAATTCCTGCCAGGAAAGAAAAAAACATTGGCAGACTTAAGCAGTAACATCATGGATCCTCACGAGTGGCAACTAGATCCACAAGTATTTGCAATAACTCAAAAATGGGGGCACCCAGACATAGATCTGTTTGCCATCCCCCAAAACTGCCAACTTCGGAAATTTTGCACAAGGACATACCACCCACTAGCTTGGAAAGTGGACGCCCTCTCATTCAGTTGGAAAACATTAACAGTGTATGCCTTTCCTCCACTGCCTCTTCTAGCAAAGGTACTGCTGAAAGCCAAATTAGAGAGGCCACAAATGATACTCATTGCTCCAGACTGGCCACGCCAACACTGGTATCCAATACTAAGGAACATGGCTCAAGGCCCATCATGGATTTTGCCTCAAATTCCTCACCTGCTCACTCAGCAAAATAATCAGATTCTACACAGCCAGCTCAAGACTTTAAATCTGGCTGCATGGCAAATTACCTAAGCAACCAGTCAACACTTCTGTCTAAAGATGTTATGGATGTCATTCTGGAGGCCAGGAGGCCCAGCACCAGGAAAACCTATTTCAGACAAATGGTAAAGATTTTGCCAGGCTAAAGGCCAAAATCCCCTTGTTCCAAATATTCCTCAGATTTTACAATATTTGACTGAGATGTTGCACAAAGGACTTTCTTTTTCATCTCTTAAGATCCACATTTCAGCCCACTACAACACGGATCCTCCTATATTTTCACATCCACTGCTAAGACAGTACTTCAGAGGGGCTAAGAACATAAGACAGCCCCGGAGAGCACGAGCACCAACTTGGGATCTCAACTTTGTCCTGGAAAAGCTTACACTGCCGCCTTTTGAACCATCTTTTGCAGCTAATTTACAGTTTCTATCATGGAAAACTGCCCTGCTGCTAGCAATAACTTCAGCACGAAGAGTCTCAGAGCTACAGGCCCTAATGGCAGTGGAGCCTTTCACCATTTTTCATCAAGACAGAGTCGCTCTACGAACTTACCCTTCCTTTATGCCAAAGGTGGTATCCAGTGTGGCCCTAAACCAAACAATTCATTTGCCCACCTTTTTCCCAAACCCCTAGAACAAAGGAGAAAGGCTCCTGCATTCTTTGGACATTCACAGGCAATTACGTTACTACTTGGATAAAACTAAGGCTTTCAGAAAATCTGACCAGCTCTTTGTATCCTATGCTGTAGGCTCACAAGGAAAAGCTATCTCAAAACAGACCATTTCAAAATAGATAGGACATTTTATCCATTTCTGCTACACACATCATGGGAAACCTGTACCTGCTAACATTAGGCCACATTCCACCAGGGCTACAGCTACATCAGCAGCCTTTCACAGAGGGGTACCGACCAAGGATATTTTGGAGGCTGCAACTTGGAGTTTAGTGCACACCTTCACCAAGCACAATCACCTACCTCTGTACTCTAAAACCAGAGCTGGCTTTGCCACTGCAGTTCTGCAGGGCCTACTAGCTTCTCCAAACCCTGTTTAGTTCCACCGCCCATCCTTTGCTTTGGGATTCAACCCAAGTGTGATAACTGCAGCAGTGTAACACGATGAACATAGTACAGTTTTGTACCTACCATAAATGTAGATGTTAGAGTGTTCACACTGCTGCAGTCCAGGTTACCCTCCCTCCATCCCCTCTGACCTAGCTGAACTTTTCTATACCTTTCTATCCTGTACAACCTTTGTGGTGTATTTGCTTGTAACTGAAGGTGTGCTTTTTATTTCCTTTACATGTTTAATTAGCAATATGTATTGCCTACCTACTTGGGGGCACCTGACATCTGGGGCAAGAAAAACTGAAGAAAATGGCGTCTGATGCCTCTTGTATACCCCTGGCGCACTGACGTCAGGGAAGAAGCGAAAGCAACCGACGCCGGACCAAGACTTTGGAACTCTGGCTGACGGTGGGACTGCCTGACTGCAGGATAACCCAAGTGTGATGACTGCAGCAGTGTGAACACTCTAACATCTACATTTATGGTAGGTACAAAACTGTACTATTTATTGCATGCAGCTGAACAAGTGGGAAAACATACTTTGCAGTGTGGTCATGATTCAATGGAGGCCTCGTGCAGGGCTGCAGTTACAGGTTCTGTTATTAGAAGGCATGCTTGGTTAAAGGAACAGAATCTGCCTGATCGTGTTAAAGCAAAATTATTGGATACTCCATTACAAAATTATACTTTGTTTGGTGTTAAGGCAGAAGAGGTGTTGAAGAAAATGGAGGATAAAGCTAAATCTATGCAGACAGTAAAGGATTTCTTACAGGTACAGCCACCCAGATTTAGCAGGAACTGGCCTTCTAAGAATTGGTCCTTTCCAGTGGCAGACCACAAAGAGGCAGATTCAGACGCCCTAGACGCAGGCAACAGCCTCAGGGCTCATACAGACCCAGACAACGGGGTGCTTCTACCTCCAAAAGCGGAGAATACAAGTCACAGCCTTATAGGAAACAGTACCAAATGACTTCCTTCTGCCAATGCCAAGCACTTATCTTTTGGCAGCTCCCTTAGGGGGAAAGCTAGCACTTTTTTCACAAAATTGGCACGGGATCACCCAGGACAAATGGGCCTTAAATATAGGCTCTCAGGGCTACAGGTTCCACTTTCACACCCTTCCAAAGGCAAAAGGTATGCCAGACCTGCCACACAATCAATGGGCAGAGGCACAAAAACAAGTTTCATCTCTCATGGACATGAGGGCTGTTCAGCCAGTGTCACAACAAGAGCAGGGACAAGGATTTTACTCAAGACCTTTCTTGGTACCAAGAAAGGATAAAGCCTGGAGACCAATTCTGGACCTGTCTATTCTAAACACTTTTCTGGATGTTCCAAAATTCAAAATGTTGACTCTGCAGCAGCTTCTGCCCATGCTGGGCAAGAAGGCTTGGCTTGTAACTTTGGACCTCAAAGAGGCATACCTGCATGTCCCAATCAGACAATCTTGCAGAAGATACCTCAGATTCATAGCTGGCTCAATGCACTACCAATTCTCTGCACTGTCCTTTGGCTTATCTACTGCACCCAAATAGCTGGCTCAATGCACTACCAATTCTCTGCACTGTCCTTTGGCTTATCTACTGCACCCAGGGTCTTCACAAAATGTCTGGCACCAGTAATTGCATTTTGCAGACAGAGGAATTCAAATATTTCCCTACTTGGACGACTGCCTTATTCAAGCAGAGGCCAAAGACATTCTACTAAAGCATCTGGCGTTTGTAAAAAGATTACTAATTTGCCTAGGGTACACAGTAAACAAAAAGAAATCAAAACTAGTACCCTTTCAAGAGATAATATTCCTGGTTGCAAGCTTAAATATAATTGCCCAGATGGCTTATCTCACACCAGACAAAGGCAACTGACATCTTACTTCAAAAGCATGGCAACAAAGACCCAGTTATTTGCAAGAAAAATTCTGCAGGCTCTAGGCTACATGGCCTCCTGCATTCTGCTAATTCCATATGCAAGACTGCATATGAGGAAACTACAATGGTACCTAAAAAGTGTTTGGACTCAACATTGCCACAGCCTGGAATTGTTAATTTCACTCATTCCCTGCCTGCAGCAGGAGTTTCGATGGTGGGCACAGGCCTGACACCACAAGGGACAGCCATTCACTTTACCCACAGCCAGGCAAACACTAACAACAGATTCGTCAGATTATGCCTGGGGGGCCCACATGGCAGGAAAATGTATTCAGGGCACATGGCCCCCAAGCCAAAGGCATCTACACATCAATCAAAAAGAGATGCTAGCTGTACAAAATGCCCTGACAGCCTTCAAGGACCTACTTCATCCAGGACAGCTGCTGATAAAGACGGACAACACTACAGTCATGTGGTACATAAGCAAGTAGGGGGGCACACATTCCTACCCCCTCTGTAGGCAAGCCATGGTTTTGTGGAACACAGCAAGCACAATTCCTGCCAGGAAAAACAAATGCTCTGGCAGATGAACTAAGCAGAAACCTCATGGACCCTCACGAGTGGAAACTAGATCCACAAATCTTCAGCATGGTAACAAGGAAATGGGGACGCCCAGACATAGATCTTTTTGCCTCCCCTCACAACTACCAACTTCAGAGATTCTGCACAAGGACTTATCACAAACAAGCATGGAAAGTGGATGCTCTGTCATTCAGCTGGAACAACCTTACAGTATATGCCTTTCCTCCACTGCCTCTCCTCCCCAAGGTACTCCTAAAGGTCAGACAAGAGAAGCCACAAATTATCCTGATTGCTCCGGATTGGCCACACCAATACTGGTACCCAATCCTAAGGAGCTTGTCCCAAGGCCCAGCCTGGACATTGCCTCAAATTCCTCCCTTACTGACCCAATAAAACAATCCGATCCTGCACAGCCAACTCAGAACTCTAACTGCATGGCGGATACTGTAACCATTCAGAATACACCTCTCTCTAAAGCGGTTATGGATGTTATTTTAGAGGCCAGGAGGCCCAGCACCAGAAAATCTTATGCAGAAAAATGGAAAAGATTCTGTGCTTGGAACCAGGCACAAGGAATTGGCACGCTTGTTCCAAATATTCCTCAGATTTTACAATATCTAACTGAGATGCTGGACAAAGGCCTATCCTTCTCATCAATTAAGATCCATGCCTCTGCCATTTCAGCTCATTACAATACAGACCCACCTATTTTTTCATATCCATTGCTTAGGCAGTTCCTCAGGGGGACCAAATACATAAGACCTCCAAGGAGAGCACCAATACCTGCATGGGACCTCAATTTTGTCTTGGAAAAACTCACACTGCTTCCTTTTGAGCCAGCCAATACAGCTGAGATAAAATTCTTGTCATGGAAAACCGCTCTGCTCCTAGCAATAACTTCAGCAAGAAGAGTCTCAGAGTTACAGGCATTAATGGCTGTGGAACCTTTTATTATCTTCCATCCAGACCGGGTTTCTCTAAGGACAAACCCAACATTGATGTCTAAGGTAGTGTTCAGTGTGGCTCTTAACCAAACCATTCATTTGCCTACTTTTTACCCAAACCCAGAATAAAGGGGAGAGACTTCTGCATTCTTTGGACATACACAGACAGCTACGCTTCTACTGGGACAAAACTAAAGCTTTCAGAAAGACTGAGCAGCTTTTAGTAGCATATGCTGCAGGATCACAAGGAAAGGCTATCTCAAAGCAGACTTTTTCAAAATGGATAAGGACACTGCATTCGTTTCTGCTATTCACAACATGGTAAATCAGTGTCTAAGGGCATTAGACCACATTCTACCAGGGCAGCAACCACCTCAGCAGCCTTCCTCAGCGGAGTACCAACCAAGGATATTTTGGAGGCTGCAACTTGGACTTAAGTGCACACTTTTACTAAGCGCTACCACTTGCCTCTTTACTCTTAATCCAGAGCAAGCTTTGCCACTGCAGTCTTGCAGGGCCTTATAGCCACTCCTAATTCTATTTAGACCCAGCCGCCCAACCTCAGCTTTGGGATTCAACCCAAGTGTAATGACTGCAACAGTGAAGCACGATAAACATAGTACAGTTGTGTACCTACCATAAGTGCAGATGTCCGGGTGTATTCACTGTTGCAGTCCAGGTTACCCACCCACCATCCCCCTTTCTTTGCTGGGACTTATCTGTACTTCTCTATCCTTTACAATCTATGCGGTGTATTTGCTTGTAGATGAAGGAATTGTTTATTATTTTAGTGCATGCTTTTATGAGCAATGTTTTTTAGCTTACCCTTTTGGGGGCACCTGACATCTGGGGCAATAAAAACTGAAGAAAATGGCATCGGCTGCATCTTTTTTGCACCTGGTGCACTGATGTCGGGGAAGAGGTGACAGCAACCGACGCCGGGCCAAGACTTTGGAATTCAGGCCGATTGCGGGTAACCTGCCAGCAGGATAACCCAAGTGTAATGATTGCAACAGTGAATACATTTGAACATCTACATTTATGGTAGGTACACAACTGTACTTTCTGACTTCACATACTCGGAGCAACCAACTGTTTGCCCAGGTGAGTATATTAAAATGATAATTAAGAACTGTGGTTTTGGTTGCAAAAAAAAAAAAAAGTTTGTGAAATTGGGATCTGCCTCCCTAATTCAATGTTTTCTGGGTGTAAATGGTCTGTAATTGTATTGTCTTGGTAGACTCTGCATTTATATATTTTATTTATCCTTATTGTATAGGAAGATGGCTTTGCCAAAGAAATCATTAAATACATTTTTTGTCTTAGATGATGATGTGCCTGCAGATATGGTTGCCGAAGAGTCTGGTCCTGGTGCTCAGAACAGTCCTTACCAACTTCGTAGAAAATCACTTTTACCTAAACGAACAGCATATTTGTCAAAGAACAGCATGGAGGTAAGATAAGTTCAGTTAATTTTGCATTGAATTGAAAAGTGAATATTTATACAAGGCAATGTGTGTAACTTACATGTTATGATTTTTATCTTTGTAATAAGGAACACCTGTTTTTAACTCTTGTGTTGTGGCTGTGCTTTTAAGCTGACCTGTTTCACGAGTTCACAATTTGATTAACATTTTGTGTGACAAAGTAGAGTTATCATGAGTTTTGCCTTTTATTAAAATCTGTTGGCCACATACATAGTCATCTAAAAGTTTGGCAGGTGTTTGTTGTGCCTCAGTGTGAACTTCAAAAAAATACTGATAGTTTCAACATCCTTTTCTTTCCCTTGACCCAACCTTTGCCACAGTGCTCACGCCACTGTATGATAACTTTTTCATCATACCAAGTAATGTTGAACTGGGGAAAGCTGATCATATACAAGTTTCACATTTTTTGTTGGAGCTTTGCCATTGAAATCTTTGAGCTCACAGAACTTTGGAATTAATGTTAGTCACAACCCCCAACAAGGTAGCACAATCTCAGTGTTTACTATATTGAGATATGAGAGTGTGACTGTAAGGGGGCTTGCCCCAATGCATAATCATATTATCTAGATGTTTAGTCAGCAGTGCACGCTGTCACTTTTTGTTGGTGTGATTTTTCCTAGTGCACTATTAAGCTATAGATCTGTGATCACTGATTTTGAGGGGCACCTCACCCTGTGAGTCATGATTTTTTTGTCACCATTTGCTCTTAAATCTTTTTTTCTTCTGTGAACTCTGAAGATGATTCTTCTAGAATGATTAAAACTGTGGTTACAAGTACTAGTAGTGTATGTGTATATCGGTATAAATATCAAATTGTATACGAGATGCATTCTGCTGCTTGATGTCATCCAAGACGCAACACAAATTACGATACTAACTGCTTGCAGATGTTGAAGCATAAGCAAAATCTCCATAACTGTGCAGAAAGCAGTTTGTAGACGTGCCTTGCAAGGGTGTCATTATAAATTTAACAACTGGCCTTAGTCTTTACTGAGATGTAATAGCTTAGATTTTTTTTTTTTTTTTTTGCTTAATTATAGCAAAATACTGTCTGACTTTGGAAATCCCTGTAGGAACAAGTAGGACTTGATGCTTCAATATCCATAGTCTGAACTTGGCACTCAGTGTCCAGAGCTTTGATATCTGAGACAACCATGATCCTCTTATACTTCCCATATTGGGCCTGAGGTTGTAGTAGGTCCTTGTGCCCACTGTACAGGGCTTCCTGCATGAGCCTTCTCCCAGAGTTAATGTAAGATGTTAAGCTGTCAATCTCGCCTTCATTCTTGCTTGATGGGTTCGGAGCCAATCCCTCGGCACCGACTCGGCACTTGCTAAGCTCGAGAGTCACTTTTACCAGCTCGAGGCAGCCCCATATCCCATGATGCAAGGCGGTAAGTACCCAGATCTCGTTTGCCGCTTCGCTTATGAGGTCCTCCTTTTACCAGCTCCTGGTAAGTGATTCACTTTTTGGATATTTAAGCCCCTTTTTGTTAAAAAACCCTTAATTGTTAGTTATTAGTTAATTTTTTACATTTTGTGACAAAAATTCCCTGTCTCTTCTAATTTTTTTTAGTCAAACTTTACCCATCCCATCCCCTCCCTGTTAGGGTGTGTGTGTTTGTTTATAGAAATACCTTTTGGTATTTTATTTAAGTTAATTTTGACTGGTGTGTGTGTGTGTTTTGTAAAGCACCATGTCAAAGGAGAGGGTCTCAGGTTTTAAGAAGTGTGACTCGTGCTGTCAGAAGATGTCTCTGACAGACGGTCACACTTCTTGCCTGTATTGCCTGGGGCCTCTTCACCTGCAGGACTCCTGTGCTATTTGTCATTCCTTCAGCCAGAGAGTCCTGCAGGAAAGATAACAAGCTGATCCTTAGGGGCCTTCTTAAGCCGGAGGGCTCTCCGGCTAAGTCGGCTCCATCTAAATCAGCTAAATCTTCCAAGGCCCAGGCTTCTGTGTCTAAGCCTGCGGCCTCGACTTCGTTCAGTCGAGATCGCTCGGCTGGAGCCGATTCTGGCTTGACAAAGCCGGCACCGATGGCTATCGGTGCCGAATCTGTATCGACACTTCCGGTGTCGGCTCCGATCGGTTCCGACACCCATGTGGCACAGGCATCGTGTCGGCTCCGATCTAGAAGGTTTTACTCGTGGTGACTGTTCTCACTTTTTGGACTTCATTACCGTTACTTTGGTGGCTGTATCGGCTCCGGCTGGAGCCGATGCATCGAGGCTTCCTGTCGGCTCCGATAAGTCTTGCTCCGACAGGATCTATAGTATCGGTTCCGATGGCTCATTCCAGGAAGAGGTCGAGGTCTCCTTCCTTGGAGCCGATACTTTCGGCTCCGGCTTCACCTCTCCTTTCGGAACGGAGCCATCGGAGCCGATCTTCAAGGTCATCCAGACTGTCAGATCATGACCTAGAGAGAGTGGTCAGTAGATTACTTAAGTCACAGGTACTGGCCCAAATGTTACATAGTCCGTCTCAACAGACGACTGTTGGTCCACACCCATTACAGTTCCTCCTTCAACTCTACCCCAGAGCTTGGAGTTGGAGTCTTCGGGAATGGTTACTGCTACGGCTGGAGGACGGATACCCCTTCTGTTCCTTCAGCCTCTACTCTTATCTCCTCTTGAGACCTTCCTTAGAGGGATTCGTGGTCGGGCTTCCATGGTCTCCTCCGAGGGGTGAGTGGCATCGGACCCTTGTCCGAACCCGCTCTTCCCTTGGAGCCTCGGCCTTGGTGAGCTCGGCTCCGACATCTGCCTCGGAGACTTCCCTTCGGTGGTCCCTGGAGTTCCTAGCTCTTGAGGGTTCTCTCGGACCTGCCTGGGAGGGAGCATTCGAGATGATGAAGAGTGTACTGGCCACTGGTATCAGTCAGCAGTCTGTTCCCGTAGCTCCTCCCTCTATAGTACCTGTTGACATCTCTGCCACTTCTCTTGCTACAGGACCCAGAGATCCTCCGCCTCAGGTTTCCCATTGGGAATTTCCCTCTTCCGAGGATTCTCCTGATGTTTCGGGAGATCCTCCTAGGAAGAGGACTTGTAAGAGGAAGCATGTAGACTCCCGAGTCTGTCACTTGGATACTGACTTTGATGAGTCAGAGGGATCCCCTAGATCCCCTCTGAGGATGTCTCCTTCTCAGACATCCTAGAACTCCTTAAACAGAGGGAAACTGGCCCACCAACAATCCCTCTGAGGATGAGTCAGTATACCTAGAGGCGTTTGGATCTCGGCCCTCCACCTCCTGGGTGTCTCCCTTCGACCCCTTATGCAGGTTATTGCACGAAGCGTGGGCAGCTCCTGACTCTGTAGAGCCAGTCCCTAGGAGGCCTTCAAAATTTATCACTGCCCGTGTGACAAGCAATTCCTCACTAAGGGATGGTGGTGGCTGCGCCACCAAAAGGAACTTGCAGATCCTTCCGTGCCTGTCCATCCTCCTAATAAGGACTCTAGGACCATGGATAGGTAAGCGGATGTTTTCCTCAGTGACCTTTGCTATGCTCGCTGAATTACCTTTGTCACTTCACCAGACTCCAGAGGGATATCCTTAAGGAGCTGGGTGAAGTAGTTCAGGATCCTACAGCTGCAGGGGCTCAAGAAAAATTGCTTGCAGCTAGGAACCCTCAATTCCATTGCAAACTCCTCCATGCGGCTAATATTTTATGCTGCGGATGGAGGGTAGCCGCAAGAGGTACAGGTGTGGCTCTTAGACGCCAAGCCTGGATGCGGCTATGTGATTTTGCGGATCCCTTTAAGGCATCTTTCACAAATTCTCCCTTTGATGGGTCAGCTTTGTTTGGCCCTCAGGTGAAGGAAACCTTGACCAGGTGCGAACAGGACGGCAAGACTCTTTCTGCTGTTGGAGTCCGTTTTTCCACCCCTTCTAGACCTTATCCCAAAGGACAGAAAGGTGGGAAAATGTGGTTCCGTAAATCCCAAGGAGTCACGCCGGATTCACGTGGTCAGTTCACCCCTAGAGGCAGGGGGGGTAACAACAACAGACGCCGCTCTAGAGGCAGAGGGGGTCCGAAAAACCAGGGAAACAGAGAGCCTCTCTGACAAGCCCTTTCAGCATCCCTGAGATGTTGCCCGGCTGTCCCTCCTTGGAGGCAGTCGGGGGAAGATTATGACTGTACCCAGAAGCCTGGCATTCCCTCACTCAAGACGGATGGGTACAGTCGATCATATCCAAGGGTTACATAATTCCTTTCGAGGACAGTCCCTTCCCCTCAAATTCCCTTCCAGATGTACCACCCGGTCTAAGGAAATTGCAGAGTTAGAAGTCTCAAAACTACTGCAAAAGAGCCATTCAGCCAGTTACAATAGACCATTCAGAGCCCGGAATCTACTCAAGGTTCTTTTTGGTCCCCAAAAGACGGGAGACTGGAGACCAATATTGGATCTCAGCAGACTCAACAAGTCTGTCAGGAAGACAAGATTCGAATGGTCACTCTTCAGTCAATTCTGCCCTTCTTACAGAAGGACAACTGGATGTGCTCAATAGATCTTCAGGAATGCGTACTATCACATCAAAATTCACAGACGCCCAGGAGATTTCTCCGCTTCGGCTGGGGTCCAGTCATTTCCAGTTCAGAGCCCTGCCCTTTGGTCTCACTACAGCCCCAGAGTGTTCACCAAACGCATGGCAGTGGTCACGGCTCACCTGAGACGTCAAGGATTCCAGGTGTTTCCGTATCTCGACGACTGGCTCCTGTCAGCCACCACCAGGCATCAGCTTATACAAGCCAGGGATTACACAATAAACCTTTGTTCTCATTTGGGCATCTCAATCAACTTCAAAAGTCATCCTTATCGCCCTGCCAGTCTATTACCTTCATAGGCGCAAACTTAAACACTGTTCGGATGTCAGCTACCCTTACAGATCAAAGAGTTTCAGACATTGAGTCATGTCAGGATCATTCTGGCCAACAAGAAAGTACAGGCCAGAATGGTTCTAAAGGTATTAGGTCTCATGGCTGCGGCCATTACTGTTCTTAACCTGGCTCGATTCTACATGCGCCTTCTTCAGTGGATGCTGTTCACACAATGGTCATACCAGCAACTTCCAATGCGTCACCAGATTCTGGTGACACAGACATGCAAAGAGCATCTTGCTTGGTGGATCACATCTCCTCAGGTTCACCAAGGCAGGTACTTTGTACCCCATCCCCGATAGCCACTGTCACCACGGATGCCTCCCTGATCGGGTGGGGGTCATTATCAGGGCAGGATGGTTCATGGGACGTGGCAGCCGTTCGAGTACCATCTGCACATAAATGTCCTGGAGATGAGAGCAGTGCTTTTAACGTTGCAAGCCCTCAACGACTTTCTTCCCGTAGGGACAATTGCAGTCCACACAGACAACATGTCTGTAGTTTGGTATATCAACAAACAGGGCGGAACCAAGTCCTACCCCTTGTGTCGAAGCGCCAGACTATGGCAATGGGCAATCTCCTCTCATCGGTTTCTGGTAGCAACGCATATCCCTGGGAAAACCAACATTGTAGCGGACAGATTGAGCAGAGCTATTCTCATGCCTCACGAGTGGTCTCAAGCAATCTATAGCGGAAGAGATTTTTCTGGAATGGGGTCGTCCATGTTGCGATCTTTTTGCTACTCCCCAAAACAGCAAATGTCCAGACTTCTTCAGCCTCTTCCCTCTATCAGGCCATCCCCCCAGAGACGCTCTGACCCAGGATTGGCCCCAGGGACTTCTTTATGCCTTCCCTCCATTTCCTCTGATCCCTCAGGTTATCCAGAAAGCTACCATTTTGAGAGCCAAATTGATTCTCATTGCCCCTTACTGGCCTCGACAGGTTTGGTTCCCGTTCCTCCATCATCACCTTTTGGTGCAGCCGTGGCATCTGGACCCAGTGCCAGATCTTCTGATACACCAATCGGGTCACCTGCACCGGTCTATCCCTTCTCTCAACCTCACAGCATGGTTGCTCCACTTCCTTCCTTAGCCAGGCTTCCTTTGATCTCTAACCCAGTTAGAGACATCATAGTAGCTTCGCTAAAATCCTCTACCAGGAGGATTTATACAAGCAAATGGAAACGTTTCTCTTATTGGGCTAAGGCCAAGAATATCGATCCTTTTACTGCCCCTGTTCAGGCAGTCCTGGACTTCTTAGCAGAGATTTTTCATGCAGGCTCCTCTTCTTCCACAGTCAGAGTTCAATTGGCTGCTATTTCCAATTTTCATGTCGGGATAGAAGATCATAATATTATGTCCCATAGGCTCTGCAGGGCCTTCTTGAAAGGAATTTTCCTACTAAAACCTCCAATCAGGAATCCTCCTCCTCAGTGGGATCTAAATTTAGTGCTGACATCCTTGATTCTTCCCCTTCGAGCCAGCTGCTTCTTGTTCCCTGAAATATCTTTCTTGGAAAACTTTATTCCTAGTGGCTATTACATCGCCAGGAGGGTGTCTGAACTTCATGCTCTTCGGTTCGATTCCTATTTGGTTTTTCACAAAGACAGAGTATCTTTGAGAACTAACCAACCTTTTTGCCCAAGGTCGCTTCAAAGAACAATTTGAATCAATCCATTGATCTCCTGTATTTTTCCTAACTATTCAGATAGAGCTGAACAAAAGCTACATTATCTTGATGTCCACCGTCAACTTAGATATTATTTGGACAGAACAAAAAATTTAGAAAATCTGATCAACTTTTTGTTTCCTATGCGGATAATAAAAAGGCCTTCCTGTTTCTAAAGTGACTTTGTCTAGATGGCTTTCTTCGGTCATCTCTGAAATTTATCTGCTCAGGGGAAAACAGCTGTGCTCAAAACCTAAAGCACATTCAACTAGGAGCTTAGCTACTTCTACAGCTTTTCAAGCTAGACTTCCTTTAGACACTATTTGTGCAGCGGCCACTTGGGCCACTCCTCACACTTTTGTTTCCCATTACAAATTGGACTTGGCCTCCAGGGACAGAGCCAGTTTTGGCTCTACAGTCCTCAAGAGTTTGTTCCATTGAGCCACCCAGGATAGAGGTGCTAGGACGGTCCCATCAAGCAAGAATGAAGGCGAGATTGACAACTTAACATTAAGAAGGTATGTACCTACAATAACGCACCATGTTAGTTGTCTACACGCCTTCTTTCTTGCGACCCTCCCTCCTTCCCCCTGGCCCGGACAGACCTTGTTATAAGAAACTGTTAGGCTGAAGACCATTCAGACCTGGTCCTTCTTCCATCTGTAAGTTTTCTTTCTTCCTTTGGGAAGTATTTTATGCTTGGTGTTATTGCCCTTTGTCATCAAACGAGATCTGGGTACTTACCGCCTTGCATCATGGGATATGGGGCTGCCTCGAGCTGGTAAAAGTGACTCTCGAGCTTAGCAAGTGCCGAGTCGGAGCCGAGGGATCGGCTCCGAACCCATCAAGCAAGAAAGAAGGCGAGAGAAGACAACTAACATGGAACGTTATGGTAGGTACATAACTTCTTATTATAGTTTCCTTAATGCTATTGTCTGCTTCCAGGCTCTAGACAGGATGTCCTTCAAGGATGCATCTGCAGTCCTTACAAATGGGTTGTCCTGTCGTCAGGCAGCCCTTCGGTCGGCTGGATTCCAAAGTCTAGGTCCGGCTTCGGCTGGTGTCGCACTTCACCCGACGTCATTGCTGCAGTTTTTCGGGTATAAAGGCATCAGCCGACGCCATTTTCCCCAGTCTTTCTTGCCGCGTGGCGCCCGAAGCAGAAGCTGTTCGCAAGTGCCGGTCGGTCAGATCCAGAGATTACTACTACCGAATACTACTTCGAAGACTTCTAAAAAGCTAAGTACCCCGTTGGGGACTCTTTCTTGCCTCTGCCGATGTCAGAGAAAGTGTATAACTGTTTATCTTGTGGGAAACAAATACCTCATAAGGATTTCCACTCCTACTGTATACATTGTTTAGGCCCAGACCACGGCGTAGCAGCTTGTCTAGCCTGTGCTTCTTTTAACAGACGGACGCTTAGACGTCGGTCGGAGTTTGCTGAACAGATTTTCGGCCCTGATTTTGCCTACATTATGCCGTCGGATCCTCCGACAACGCAAATTACCAAAAACAAAGAAAGGACCGACACTCGGGTCCGCAGTTTCAGCCGAAACTGCGATTAAGCAAACCGAGTGTCTCGGTTTCGCCGAAACCGAGCAAGCGGTTCTTTCTTCAGCCGAAACCATGCCTTCTACCGAGGCCTCCTCTACCCTGGTAGAATCGGCTACTGAAATCCAACCTTCTGTTGCAGTTTCCCAGGAATTATCAGACACTATTCCCCTGGATATTTCAACCCCTGCACGTGGAGCTGCTAGGCCTCCTGCAGCCATGTCTATTAAGGCCTTTGCCAGGGCTAAAGCAGCCAAAGCTTCAAAAACGGTGTCTGCCAAGCCCCCCTCACACAGGCCCAGCACCAGCTCCCATATGCTTTCTTTGGCTGAGGATCTAATTACTTTAGTCCGTGGATCCTAGCCTCATCCAGACAGGACCTCTCTCCCACCTCCAGAAAAGAGGCCTAGAGCAGAGCCCCCTGAGCCAGTATCCACAGATGATTCCTTTGATGACTCAGAACATACAGACCCTCCTGAGGCTCCTTATTCCCCTTACGAAGACCCTGATGCTGAAGAGTCCATTCCTTCAGCCTCTCCTCCTGAGGAATTTTCCTTTGGGGAAACCTTACATGCTATGAGGGAACAATTTCAGTGGCAGGGCCAAGATTTCTCAGACTCCAGAAAAAGGCTTAGAACCTTTCTACATTTGCCACAACATAGGCGTTTAGCTATACCTCCAGTTCTTTCTGTTATAGATGATGCATTTAATGATGCTTGCACTGTTCCTGATTCATTACCTCCGGCTCCTGCTAAGCCCGATAGGTTCTACAGGGTCCCGGACACTCATCACCATTTATACAAGGCTCCTTTTCCAGATCCAGAGACTATCTCCCAGGGCCCTAAAGCTGTAGCAGCTACTTCTTCTAAAAACCCCCTCCCCTCTGAAAGGGAATCCAGGTCCTTAGAGAGATGGGGCAAAAAAGTTTGCACTTCTGCTACTTTGTCAGCTAGGGCTTTGAACTGCCAATTTCATATGATTCAATATCAAGAGTTTATGCTTGATCAGTTAACTAAAAAGCTGTCCTCTGAAGAATCTTTAGATAAAAAATATGTTCAGGAAATGGTACATAACATACAGCAGGTTAGTAACCATTCTTTAAAATGTGGCTATGATGCACTGGAGGCTTCCTTTAGATCAGCCATGACTGGCACAGTTATCAGGAGACATGCATGGTTGAAAGAACAGGCATTACCAGACCATGTCAAATCAAAGCTTTTGGATGCACCCATGGACAAGGTCAATTTATTTGGTTCCCCTGCACAGCAGGTACTAAAAAAGATGGAAGAGAAGGCGAAATCTGTACAAACAGTGAAAGATTTCTTACAGGTGCAACCTCCAAGGTTTAGCAGGAACTGGCCCTCCAAGAATTGGTCCTTTCCGGACTCCTCTAAGACACAGAGAGGCAGGAATAGGCGTTCTAGAGACAGAAACCAACCCAGGGGTGCCTACAGGGGACGCCAATGGCAAGGTAACAACCAGCGAGGCACGGACGCAACCACCACCACTACAACAACTCAATCACAGTGACTTGGCAGTGGCACCGCCTACCAGGGAACAACTAGAAGCACCCTTAGGCGGAAAGCTAACCTTATTTTCAAAGAACTGGCATTGCATCACAAGGGAAAAATGGATTTTGCAAACTATAGACCAAGGTTACAGGTTCCATTTCCATACTCTACCAGGAAAGAGAGGAATGCCAAACCTACCACCTACTCAAAGGGCAGAAGCTCTAAAACAAATATCTCAGTTATTAAGAATGAGAGCTGTGGAAAAGGTGCCATCTATGGAGCAAGGAAAGGGATTTTACTCCAGACTCTTCCTGGTACCAAGAAAAGAAAACAAATGGAGACCCATTCTAGACCTGTCCGTTTTAAACATTCCTCATTGTTCCAAAATTCAAAATGCTGACCCTACAGCAGCTTCTTCCCATGCTGGGCAAGGAGTCTTGGCTGGTAACTCTAGATCTCAAGGAGGCATACCTGCACGTCCCTATACGACCAATTTGCAGAAGATACCTCAGATTTCTTGCAGGATCAGAGCATTATCAATTTTCAGCATTGCCCTTTGGCTTATCTACTGCGCCCAGAGTGTTCACGAAATGCCTGGCATCAGTAATTGCTCATTGCAGACTTCAGGGGATCCAAATTTATCCCTACCTGGACGACTGCCTGATACAAGCGGACAACAAAAGCAAGCTAACAGAAGACTTACAAAGAGTCATATACCTACTGCAAGCCCTGGGATACACAGTCAATATAAAAAAGTCAAGGCTGATTCCATCCCAAAGAATAACCTTTCTGGGTGCAGAGCTGGACACATCAAAACAAATGGCATTCCTAACTGCAGAAAAGAAAGAGCAACTACCTCTCTACTTCTTGGCATTAACAAAACAGAACCATCTAACTGCAAGAAAAGTACTGCAAGCCTTAGGTTTCATGGCATCCTGCATAATTCTGGTCCCTCATGCCAGACTGCATATGAGAAAGCTACAGTGGTACCTAAAGAATTTGTGGTCCCAACACAAGCACAGCCTAGAAACCAAAATTCCAATAATCCCATGCCTGAAACAAGAGTTCCTATGGTGGGCTCAGGCCTGTCAATCAAACACAGGATTGCCCTTCTGCAACAGTCAACCAAGCCAAACCATCACGACAGATGCCTCAGACCTCGGTTGGGGGGCACACATGCTGGGCAAGTGTATACAAGGCTTATGGACTCAAGACCAGCTGCGCCTACACATAAATCTAAAGGAAATGCTGGCAGTAAAATTGGCAATCCAGTCATTCAGACCATTTCTCCAAGAAGGTCAGTTGATGATAAGAACAGACAACACCACAGTTATGTGGTACATCAACAAACAGGGAGGCACACATTCATATCCTCTATGCCGGCTGGCACTGGACCTATGGGATGGGGCTCTGAGCTACAACATTCAGTTACAAGCAATTTTTGTACCGGGAAAAGAAAACATTCTAGCAGACATATTAAGCAGAACTACCACAGATGCCCACGAATGGATGCTGCATCCGGACATCTTCAAAGCCATCACAAGAGAATGGGGATTACCACAAATAGACTTGTTTGCATCCCCACTCAATCACCAGCTAAAGAAATTCTGCACAAGGACGCACACCCACTTGCTTGGAAGGTGGACTCCCTATCTTTCAGTTGGAAAAACCTGACAGCATACGCATTCCCACCACTTCATTTGATGCACAAGGTGCTTCTGAAGATCAAAGAGGACTGTCCAAGGATCATTCTGATAGCTCCAGACTGGCCAAGACAACATTGGTACCCATTGCTGAGGAGCATGTCTCGGGAACAAATATGGACACTACCCCTGATCCCATTACTGTTAACACAGAACAACTACAACATCCTGCATCCAAACCTGAAAACTCTGCAGCTAACTGCCTGGGACATTACATAACAGCAATTAACCCAAATTTATCCCAAAGGGTTAAAGACATAATCCTGGAGGCTCGTAGACCTTCAACAAGAAAGAATTATGCAGCAAAATGGAAAAGATATCTCATTTGGAGTACTGCAAAGGGAGAAGATGTGACACTGGTAAACATAGCCAACATCCTGGAGTACTTGGCAGAGCTCTTCCATACAGGCCTGTTCTACTCTTCCATCAAGATACATGCGTCAGCTATTTCAGCAGAATACAGCTTGGATCCTCCTGTCTTCTCTCATCCTCTGCTCAGACAGTTTCTGAGAGGAATTAAAAATGTAAAACCTCCCAGAAAACCACCATTACCAGCATGGGACTTTAACCTCTGCTCAGACAGTTTCTGAGAGGAATTAAAAATGTAAAACCTCCCAGAAAACCACCATTACCAGCATGGGACTTTAACTTTGTACTAGAAAAATTGACACTTCCCCCTTTCGAACCAGCAGCAACAGCAGTATTACAATACTTATCCTGGAAGACTGCTTTCCTGCTGGCAATAACTTCAGCAAGAAGGGTCTCTGAACTACAGGCATTAATGGCAGTGCAACCCTTCCTGATCTTCCATCAAGATAGAGTGTCCATGAGAACGAATCCTACATTTATGCCTAAGGTGGTATCCAGAGTGTCATTAAATCAGGCTATCCACCTACCTACATTCTTCCCAAACCCACAGAACAGGGGAGAAAGACTCTTGCATACCTTGGATGTACATAGGCAATTACGCTACTACCTGGACAGAACCAAGTCCAATAGAAAAACTGACCAGCTTCTGGTAGCATATGCCACAGGAAAGGAAGGAAAACCAATTTCAAAGCAGACAATCTCCAAATGGATAGGAAATTGCATTAGATTTTGTTACTCCTACCATGGAAAGACAACTCCAGAGAACATCAGGCCTCACTCCACAAGGGCTACAGCCACTACCACAGCCTTCTTACGAGGAGTGGCTACCAAGGACATTATAGAGGCTGCTACTTGGACCTCCGTGCATACATTTGCCAAGCATTACAATTTACCTTTATACTCTAGATCCTGAGCAGGTTTTGCCACTGCTGTTTTGCAAGGGATCCTAGCTACACCATAATCTCTACTCTTTTCCTCCTCCCCTTGTTTAGCTATGGTATTCTACCCATTTGTAAGGACTGCAGATGCATCCTTGAAGGACATAGTACAGTTTTGTACCTACCATAAATGTAGATGTCCGATAGGAATGCATCTGCAGTCAGGATTACCCACCCTCCTTCCCCTCTGAGGTACTCCTAGGGTATTTGCCATCCTTCAGCTAGCTTGGGGGGGATCTATTATGGTTTATTTATTTGTATATATGTACATACATGCTTATTTTATGTGTTTGCTCTCTCCTATTTGGAAACATTGGCATTTATCCAAATTTAGCCATCCAAGAGGGCACCTGGCATCTGGGGCAAGAAACACTGAGGAAAATGGCGTCGGCTGATGCCTTTATACCCGAAAAACTGCAGCGATGACGTCGGGTGAAGTGCGACACCAGCCGAAGCCGGACCCAGACTTTGGAATCCGGCCGACCGAAGGGCTGCCTGACGACAGGACAACCCATTTGTAAGGAATGCAGATGCATTCCTATCGGACATCTACATTTATGGTAGGTACAAAACTGTACTTTTTCTTAAGCAGGGTACTTAAGACATGTTGGCCTCCACCCAGTCTTATTTCGGTTTGATCTTGCCTCTTCTCAAGACAAGGAAGTAAGTCTCTGCATAAGCTGAAACGCACACTCCTCTGTGGAGTCTTCCATGTCTAATGTGAATGACCAGCAGGAAGCTGGCTGTTCCACCACCCACCTCTCTTTACTGGCTAGCAGTCACAGGTTTGGGGAATAATTGGAACTCTTCAGGATTCAAATCATATGGCCCCTGGGCATCCTTTGAGTCATAGCTCATTTTGGCTGAGGCATTCCAGTCTAGCAGGTCCTCTTGGATAATTCCACCAGCTGATGATATGGTTAAGCTGGTCACTGAAAATGCATGGAAGAATACAGATGTGGTAGCACCTATTCCAGAATGCCCCATCAAGATCATCTTTCCACCCTCCAAGAATGGTCCCAGATAATTGTAGAACATGGTGTTGGATTTTACTTGCCTCTACATCAACAAAAGGCCCTTGAGACTCAGTCCAAGGCTGTTAACCCACCAGTCAGAGTTTTGTATCTTGGACAGATTAGAGAAGCATCTTTCGTTTTCAGATGGAGCTTCTAATCTGTTCCATTAGGACTGTGAAAGAGTTGCCAGATTTTGATTTCTAGGGCAAGCTGTTTTCTCAACAGGCAGCTTTTGGTTATATAGCCTATTGACCTGTAGTGCAGTGGATGGCTTTGCAAGTGTAGCTGGTGCAGTTGTTGTGGTACATTGCCATGTCTGTCTTAATTGCAAGAATTTTACATGTTTATGAATGTCTTGTATGAAGGAACCTTGTTTGGGCATTCTGTAAATGCCAGTTTTGAGAAACAATTATTTCACTGGTGTCACCAAAGTCGGGGGTGAAATTTCAAGCTCCTTAATGTCCACTTTCTAGTCTGTTCTGTAGCTTGAGCTACCTATGGTTCTTGCACTTCCAGTACAACTGTTAAAGCAGTTCTTGGAGAATCCCCACTGAACAGAGTAATTTTCAGAATGGTCATCCTCCCGGAGGAGGTGTGTTTTTACAGAACAGCCAGGGATCCTGAGGTCTTTCTGGGGGAGCAGCATCTGTCATATGCCTGAGACCTTGTCTTGGCTTCCTCCCTTCCTGTGGCAGTTAGGGATCATCTGTCCCCCAGTTGTCAATGTGGGAGGCCATTTCATGTCCAGGTGGGGGTAGGGGCATAGTATTTAGAAGCTATACCATTTTATTTCTTTATCCTTCCAAACCATAGTCTCTTCCCTTTCTTGGCATACCACTTGTCAGAGAACTGTGCTAAAGCTAGAGGCCTGGATCTTGCTTCTGAAAGAACCTTCCAAGAGGTCTCACCCAACCAGCAAAGGCAGCAACATTTGTGCAAGGTTTTTTTTTTAAGTACCAAAAATAAAAACAAAGTACTTCAGATCGCTCCTAAAATTGAGTGGCCTATTATCTGCTTATTAAAGGAGCTCTTTTTGATGGTCACTGCATAGTCTGTTGATGTTCTTCATCCCACATTGCTGCAGTCCTAACACTTGGGTAGTCCGCTGTCCCAGTTGGCCCGAATACCAAAGTATATGGCTGACGTCGGTCAAGGCGCATTAGTCTGACGTCAGGACATCAAGGTACAAATGCGCATGACCGACGTCATATCCTCAGTCTTTTTTGCCGCATGGTCCGATGCAGAAGCAGTTTTGCGAGTGCAGGTTGGCGTTCTGAAAATGTCCTTCATGGATGCATCTGCAGTCATAACAAGTGGGTTGTCCTGTCGTCAGGCAGCCCTGCAGTCGGCCGGATTCCAAAGTCCGGTCCGCTTCGCTGATGTCGCACTCCATCCGACGTCATCTCTGTTGGTCTTCGGTAAAAGCATCAGCCGACGCCATTTTCCCCAGTCTTTCTTGCCGTGGCGCCAAGCAGAAGCTGTTCGCAAGTGCCGGTCGGTCGGATCCAGAGATTACTTCTACCGAATACTACCAAGACTTCTAAAGCTAAGTACCGCTGGGGACTCTTTCTTGCCTCAGCCGATGTCAGAAAAAGTTAACAATTGTTTAACCTGTGGGAAACAAATACCTCATAAAGATTTCCACTCTTACTGTCTGCCTTGTTTAGGCCCAGCCCACGACGTAGCAGCCTGTTCGCCTGTGCCTCTTTCAACCGATAACGCTTAGGCGCGGTCGGAGTTTGCAGAACAGTTTTTCGGTTCTGATTTTGCGACATTATGCCGCCGGATCCTCCGACTACCCCAAAAACGCAAAGATAAAGACCGACACTCGGGTCCGCGGTTTCGCCGAAACCACGGTAAAGCAAATCGCGAGTGTCTCGGTTTCGCCAAACCGAAAACTGATCAAAGTACAGCTGAACCTATTCTTACAACTGAGGCCCCTGCTACAACTCTTGAATCGACCTCAGAAATTTTACCCACTACGGTGGTTGACTTATCAGACACCATCCCCTTGGATGTCTCTACCCCAGCACGTGGTGCTGCTAGGCCTCCAGCTGCCATGTCCATTAAGGCCTTCGCCAGGGCTAAAGCAGCCAAGACTACTAAAACAGTGCCTGTTAAACCCCCACATCCAGGCCCTCTTCTAGTTCTCAAATGCTTTCTTTGGCAGAAGATTTAATTTCTTTAATTAGAGGATCTCAATCTCACCCAGACAGGGCCTCTCAGCCCCCAGAGAAGAGACCTAGGGCAGAGCCCCTGAGCCAGTGTCTTCTGATGATTCTGCTGATGAATCAGACATAACTGACCAGCCTGAGGCTCCTTCTCCAATTTTGAAGATTCTGATGCTGAAGAATCCATTCCAGCTGCTTCCCCACCAGAAGAATTCTCCTTTGGGGAAACCTTGCATGCCATGCGAGAACAGTTCCAATGGCAGCAACAGGATTTTTCAGACTCCAGAAAAAGACTTAGGACCTTTCTGCACCTCCCACAGCACAGGCCCTTAGCTATACCTCCTGTTCTCTGTGGTGGATGATGCTTTCAATGATGTTTGCTCCGCTCCAGATTCTTTACCCCCAGCCCCTGCCAAACCAGACAGATTTTACAGGGTGCCAGATACTCATCACCACCTTTACAAGGCCCCACTTGCAGACCCAGAAACTATATCCCAGGGTCCCAAGGCAGTAGCCGCGACCACAGCTAAAAACCCTATTCCTTCTGAAAGGGAAGCAAGGTCATTAGACAGATGGGGTAAAAAGGTCTACACTTCAGCTACTCTCCCAGCTAGAGCTTTAAACTGTCAGTTTCACATGATACAATGCCAAGAGTTTATGCTTGATCAGTTAACTAAAAAACTAAACACTGATGAATCTCTTGATAAGAAATATGTATTAGAGATGGTAAATAACATACAACAGGTTAGCAACCATTCCTTAAAATGTGGCTATGATGCACTGGAGGCTTCATTTAGATCAGCCATGACAGGCACAGTGATAAGAAGGCATGCATGGCTAAAGGAACAAGCTTTACCGGATCATGTTAAAGCTAAGTTGCTAGATGCTCCTATGGACAAGACAAGTTTGTTTGGTACACCTGCCCAGCAGGTTATGAAGAAAATGGAAGAAAAGGCAAAATCTGTTCAAACTGTTAAAGATTTCTTGCAGGTTCAACCCCAAGGTTTAGCAGGAACTGGCCTGCCAAAATTGGTCCTTTCCTGACTCCACAAAATTTCAAAGGGGCAGGAATAGACGTTCCAGAGGCAGAAACCAATCCAGAGGAGGTGCCTACAGAGGACGACAGTGGCAAGGTAACAACAGAGGCACAGACACAGCCACTGCCACTACATTAGCACAACCACAGTGACTTAATCCTAAATCCGCCTACCAGGGAACAAATAGCAGCTCCTCTAGGCGGAAAGTTAACCTTATTTTCAAAGAACTGGCACTACATAACAAAAGACAAGTGGATTTTACAAACCATAGATCAAGGTTACCGGTTTCACTTCCACACTTTACCAGTCAAAAGAGGAATGCCAAACCTACCTCCACATCAAAAGACAGAGGCTCTACGCCAGATAATGGAGTTAGCAAACATGAGAGCTGTGGAAAGAGTGCCAACAGCAGAACAAGGAAAGGGGTTCTACTCCAGACTATTCCTAGTTCCAAGAAAGGAAAAAAGTTGGAGACCAATTCTCGACCTGTCCACCTTAAATACATACATCATTGTCCCAAAATTCAAAATGCTGACCCTACAGCAACTTCTTCCCATGCTGGGCAAGGAGTCTTGGCTGGTAACTCTAGATCTCAAGGAGGCATACCTGCACGCCCCATTCGACCAATCTGCAGAAGATACCTCAGATTTCTTGCAGGATCAGAGCACTATCAATTCTCAGCATTGCCCTTTGGCTTATCTACTGCGCCCAGAGTATTCACAAAATGCCTGGCATCAGTAATCGCCATTGCAGACTACAGGGAATTCAAATTTACCCATACCTGGACGACTGCCTGCTACAAGGGGACAACAAAAGCAAGCTGACAACAGATTTACAAAGGGTCATTTACTTGCTACAAGGACTGGGATACACAGTCAATTTACAAAAGTCAAGGCTGATACCATCCCAAACAAGGACATTCTTGGGCTGAATTGGACACAGTACAACAAATGGCATTCCTGACCACAGAAAACAAAAGAACTTCCTCTTTACTTCTTGGCACTAACAAAACTGAACAAGTTAACAGCAAGAAAAGTTCTGCAGGCCTTGGGCTTCATGGCATCATGCATAATCTTGGTCCCATTTGCCAGACTACATATGAGGAAACTACAGTGGTACCTAAAGAATTTATGGTCCCAACACAGACACAGTCTAGAAACAGAAATCCCACTAATTCCATGCTTAAAACAGGAGTTCCTATGGTGGGCTCAGGCATGCCAGTCAAACCCAGGCCTACCTTTCGCAGATGTCAACCAAGCCAGACCATCACAACAGACGCTTCAGACCTAGGATGGGGGGCCCACATGATGGACAAATGCGTGCAAGGATTGTGGACACAGGATCAACTTCACCTGCACATCAATCTAAAAGAAATGCTGGCAGTAAAACTGGCAATCCAAAAGTTCAAACCATTTCTCAAAGAGGGCCAGTTGATGATAAGGACAGACAACACCACAGTCATGTGGTACATCAACAAACAGGGAGGCACTCATTCATACCCCCTACGCAGAATGACCTTGGAGCTGTGGACCCTGGCACTCAGCTACAACATTCAGTTACAGGCAATATTTGTACCGGGTAAAGACAATACTCTAGCAGACATATTAAGCAGAACCACTTCGGATGCCCACGAATGGAAGCTGTACCCGGACATCTTCAAGACCATCTCAAAGAAATGGGGAATGCCACAGATAGACCTATTCGCATCACCTCTCAATCACCAGCTCAAAAAATTCTGCACAAGGACATTCCACCCACTAGCATGGAAAGTGGACTCACTCTCTTTCAACTGGAAAGGCCTAACAGCATATGCATTCCCACCTCTTCCTTTGATACACAAGGTACTACTAAAAATCAAGGAAGAACGTCCAAGGATAATCCTGATAGCTCCAAACTGGCCAAGACAACACTGGTACCCACTACTGAAGAGCATGTCTCGGAACAAAATGTGGCCAATACCTCTGATGCCTTTGTTAACTCAGAACAACTACAGCATCATACATCCAAACCTAAAAACGCTGCAACTGACTGCATGGAACATCACATAGCAGCAGCTAATCCAGAACTTTCCCAAAGAGTTAAAGACATTATTCTTGAAGCACGCAGACCTTCAATAAGAAGGAACTATGCTGGAAAATGGAAAAGGTTTGTCATTTGGAGCACGGAAAGAGGAAAAGATGTGTCAAACATAGATATGCCTAACATTCTGGAGTATCTGGCCGAACTTCTTCATTCAGGCCTGTCCTACTCCTCCATCAAGATACATGCATCAGCTATTTCAGCAGAATACAGCTTTGATCCACCTGTTTTTTCACCTTTGCTCAGGCAGTTCCTCAGAGGAATCAAGAATGTAAAACCTCCAAGGAAACCACCATTACCAGCTTGGGATTTAAACTTTGTGCTAGAAAAGTTGACACTATCACCCTTTGAACCAGCAGCAACAGCAGACCTACAACACCTGTCATGGAAAACTGCTTTCCTACTGGCAATTACTTGACAAGGAGGGTTTCAGAACTACAGGCCTTAATGGCAGTGCAACCCTTCCTAATCTTCCACCAAGATAGAGTGTCCATGAGGATTAATCCTACATTTATGCCCAAGGTGGTATCCAGAGTGTCTTTAAACCAAGCAATCCACCTACCTACCTTCTTTCCCAACCCACAAAACAGAGGGGAAAGAATACTGCATACCTTGGATGTACATAGACAGCTACGCTACTACTTGGACAGAACAAAAATAGCAGAAAGACTGACCAACTTTTGTAGCCTATGCAACAGGAAGGGAAGGAAAAGCTATTTCCAAACAGACAATCTCCAAATGGATAGGAAATTGCATACGATACTGTTACTCCTTCCATGGAAAACCAATTCCACAGAACATAAGACCTCATTCTACAAGGGCAACAGCCACTACCACAGCCTTCTTACGAGGGGTGGCAACCAAAGATATTATTGAGGCGGCTACTTGGACCTCCGTGCATACATTTGCCAAGCATTATAATTTGCCTCTATATTCCAGATCCCGAGCAGGGTTTGCCTCTGCTGTACTGCAAGGGATCCTAAACACACCATAATCTACTTTTATCCTCCTCCCCTAGTTGGCTATGGTATTCTACCCACTTGTTATGACTGCAGATGCATCCATGAAGGACATAGTACAGTTTTGTACCTACCATAAATGTAGATGTCCGAACTGGATAGCATCTGCAGTCAGGATTACCCTCCCTCCTTCCCTCTGTGGTACTCCTAGGGTGTTTACCCTCCTAATAGCTAGCTGTTGGGGGAGTCTTTATGGTGTATTTGTTTGTATATATGTACATATATGCTTATTGTTGTGTTTACCTCTATCTATTTGGAAACATTGGCATCTATCCAAATTTTAGCCTGCAAGAGGGCTACTGGCATCTGGGGCAAGAAACACTGAGGAAAATGGCGTCGGCTGGTGCTTTTATACCCGAAGACCAACAGAGATGACGTCGGATGGAGTGCGACATCAGCCGAAGCCGGACCCGGACTTTGGAATCCGGCCGACTGCAGGGCTGCCTGACGACAGGACAACCCACTTGTTATGACTGCAGATGCTATCCAGTTCGGACATCTACATTTATGGTAGGTACAAAACTGTACTTTTTCTGAAGTCGGAGTTTCAGACCGAATCAAAGTTGGCTAAGTACCCCGTTGGGGAATATTTTGGTTTTTTCTTGCCTCAGTATTTAACCGGATGTCAGAAAAAGTAAATAACTGTATTTCTTGTGGGAAACCGATACCTCATAGGGATTACCATACCTTGTGTATACCTTGCTTAGGGCCTGAGCACGACGTTGTTGGATGCCGCTCTTGTGCTAGATTTAACAAACGCACTATAAAGAGAAGATTAGACTGTGCCAGGTTAGTTTTGGGAAGCGTTGTAATTATAAAATGCCGCCGGATGCTCCGGCGCTTCGCCTAAAAGCGCAAGGACAAAGCAGTTAAGCCTAGGTTGGAAGAACCGTCAGTCCCGGACGTCGGTTCTTTAGAAGGCTCGGTGGAGCCGGAGGTTCTGCCAGTAGTTTCTTTGGAGTCTCAGGGAGAGACTTTACTGTTACAAGATGTGTCCTCTCAGGAGGTAGGCCAGGCTGAAGGGGCTTCTCAGGTGGCTGTTCTCCCCTCCCTTCCCAAGGTGGTTAGGCCCTTCCCTTCTGTTTCCAAGGCTTCTTTGAGAGGCAGGCCAGGTTTAGCTTCAGCAGGTGTCTCTCCTAGTTCTTCAGGATCTTTGCCTAAGAAACATATGCTTAAAATGGCAGAAGATTTGATTACTATGATTAGGGGTTCTATGCCCCCTCCGGATAAGAATTCTAGGGTGGAACCTGAGATTGAGAGTTTTGAGCAGTGTTCGGAGGCTTCTGAGTCTTCGGCTGAAGACTTACAGGAGTATACTCCTTATTCTGATTCTGATGTAGATGATTCTACTCCTTCGGCTTCTCCTCCTGAGGATTTTTCTTTTTCAGAGACTCTTCATTCCATGAGGGAGCATTTTAAATGGGAAGGTCAAGATTTCTCTGATTCCAGGAAAAGGCTTAGGGAATTTTTGCTTTTACCCCAGCATAGGCCTTTAGCTATACCTCCTGTTCTGGATGTGGTGGAAGATGTTTTTGCAGAGGCTTCCCTGAACCCTGATTCTTTGCCTCCTGCCCCAGTTAAGCCGGATAGGTATTATAGGGTGCCTGAAGCTCATAAGTATCTTTTTAAGAGTCCTAGGGCAGACCCAGAAACTGTTTCTCAGGGGCCTAAAGGTGTTAAGGCTTCTGTTGTTAAAAATCCTGTTCCTCCTGATAAAGAGGCGAGGGCTTTGGATAGATGGGGAAAGAAGGTGTATACTTCTTCCACTTTAGCCATGAGGGCTTTGAATTGCCAGTTCCACATGTTAAAATATCAAAATTATCTCCTTTCACAATTGAAGTCTAAGGCGGATGCTCTGGCGGAAGGTATTGAGTGTAAAGAGTTGCAGGATTTAGTTCATGTGTCTGAACAGGTGGGTAAGCATTCCTTGCAATGTGGTTTTGATGCTGTGCAGGCCTCTTCGAGGGTGGCTGCTACTGGTTCTGTTCTTCGCAGGCATGCCTGGCTGAAGGATCAGAATTTGGCTGAGCATGTTAAGACAAGGATTTTGGATGCTCCGTTACAGTCTGATGTGTTGTTTGGTTCGCCTGTGGAAGCAGTTTTAAAGAAAATGGAGGACAAGGCTAAGTCTATGCAGACTGTTAAAGATTTTTTGCAGGTTCAGCCTCCGAAGTTTAGTAGAAATTGGCCTACTAAAGGATGGACATATCCTTCTTATGATTCCCAGTCTAGGGGTAGGTCTAGACGTGGTAGGGGCAGAGCTCAAGGTTCTTTTAGGCCTAGAACAGGGAGTTCACCTGCTCAGTCTTCTGGTGAGGGCAGGGGTCAGCCCTTTCGTAAACAGACCCAATGACCTGCCTTTCGAGCTGCCAGTGCCTTCTCGCCTGGCAGCACCTTTGGGAGGAAGACTGGCACTTTTCAAAGAAAATTGGAGTTTAATTACCCAAGACAGATGGGTATTGGATATCATTCACCACGGTTACAGGTTTTATTTCCATACCTTGCCTCCTTACAAAGGCATGCCAGACATTCCTCCTCTACAAAGAAAAGAGCTCACAAGCAAATTTCTCTGTTGCTCCAAATAGGGGCCATTCAGCAGGTTCCTGTACCAGAAAGGGGCCTAGGATTTTATTCTCGCCTGTTCCTAGTACCAAAAAAGGGGAACACGTGGAGACCAATTTTGGATTTATCTATCCTCAACACTTATCTGGACATTCCCAAGTTCAAAATGTTGACGTTACAACAGCTTTTACCTCTGCTGGGCAAAGATCACTGGATGGTAACTTTAGATCTCAAGGAGGCTTACCTTCATGTGCCTATCAGACTAAGTTGCAGGAAGTATCTGCGTTTTCGAGCTGGGAATTCCCATTATCAGTTCTCTGCATTGCCCTTTGGCTTATCTACTGCCCAGAGTATTCACAAAAGTTCTGGCTCCAGTGATAGCTTACTTCAGGCTCAAAGGAATACAAATCTATCCTTACTTGGACGACTGCCTGATTCTGGCTCAAGAAAAGGAAGACCTTTTACAGCATTTGGAATATGTGATAGCAGTGCTAAGATGCCTGGGGTATTCTGTGAACGAAATAAAGTCCAGTCTAGTACCCTCTCAAGACATGTGCTTTCTGGGTGTGAGACTGAATACAGCAACCCAGATGGCCTTTTAACCCCGGACAAACAAAAGAATCTTTCCCTTTACTTCCATCAACTATCTCTTCAGTCCGGGCTGACTGCAAGGACAGTCCTTCAAGCCTTAGGGTTCATGGCATCTTGTATTCTGGTGCTTCCCAATGCCAAACTGCATATGAGGAAGCTGCAATGGTATCTCAAAATGTATGGACACAGCACTGCCAGGATTTGGACACTGTCATTCAAATAATACCTTGCATTCAAAAGGAATTTTTGTGGTGGGCTCAGGAATGTCACCTAAACAAGGGACTCTCTGTGACCCGGCCAGAGGCAAGTCAGATTCTAACGACAGATGCCTCAGACATAGCTTGGGGAGCTCATCTGAATGGAAAATGGATACAAGACAAGTGGCCTGCCAGACTACAGCATCTACATATCAACGTGAAGGAGATGTTAGCAGTCCAGTTTGCATTAATGGCTTTCAAGGAGTTACTTCTTCCAGGGCAGGTGTTGATTCTAACAGACAACACAACTGTCATGTGGTACATCAACAAACAAGGGGGAACACATTCTTATCCTCTATGCAGGCAAGCAATGATTTTGTGGGAGACTGCGCTCAGCTTGCAACTAACTCTTCAGGCAAGGTTTCTGCCGGGAGCACAGAACTCCTTAGCAGATGTGTTAAGCAGGCAAATCATGGATCCCCACGAGTGGAAACTGGATCTTCATGTATTTCGAAATTGACAGTGTCATGGGGAGCTCCAGACATAGATCTGTTCGCTTCTCCACTAAACCACCAGCTGCCAAAGTTTTGCAAAAAGGTTTCATCACACAGCTTGGAAAGTGGATGCTCTTTCTTTCAGTTGGAAAAATCTTCATGTGTATGCCTTTCCACCTCTGCCTCTCCTCCCAAAGGTACTCCTAAAGGTCAGACAAGACAAGCCAAGGATGATTTTAATAGCTCCAGATTGGCCTCAGCAACACTGGTACCCATTACTGAGGAGTCTGGTAAGGAAGCCTCCTTGGCCTTTACCTTTGATTCCACACCTATTGTCTCAGAGGGACGGTCATCTACTCAATGTCAAGCTTCACTCTCTTCATCTAACAGCCTGGCATATTCTGTTTTGAGCCACAGCAGGTCTCAACTTCCTCAACAAGTTTTGAATGTGATTATGGAAGCCAGAAGACCTAGTACAAGGAAAGTGTACGCAGAAAAATGGAAGAGATTTTTATTTTGGAGTGCAGCAAAGGATTTGGAGGTTTCTGAGCCTAATTTGAGTGTGGCTCTTCAATACCTTACTGAGTTATTGGACAAAAGTTTGTCTTTCTCTTCCATTAAGATTCATGCTGCAGCAATTTCAGCTCACTATGATTGTGACCCACCATTGTTTTCTCATCCTTTGTTCAAGCAATTTCTTAGAGGGACAAAGAATATAAGACCCCAATGAGCTCCTACTCCTGCTTGGGATCTCAATTTTGTGTTGGAGAAACTTACTCTACAACCTTTTGAGCCTCGGCTACTGCTGAATTGAAATACTTGTCATGGAAGACTGCTTTTTGTTGGCCATTACTTCTGCAAGAAGGGTTTCTGAATTGCAGGCCCTTATGGCGGTTGAGCCTTTTTGATTTTCCATAAGGATAGGGTATCATTGCGCACTAATCCTTCCTTTATGCCTAAGGTGGTTTCTAGTGTGGCTTTAAACCAAACTATTCATTTGCCTACTTTTATGCAGATCCCCAAAATAAGGGGAAAAGATTTTGCACACTTTAGATGTACACAGGCAGTTGCGTTATTATTTAAGCAGGACTAAGGATTTTAGGCAGTCTCAGCAGTTGTTTGTTTCTTTTGCTTTGAGTTCTCAGGGCAAGCCTGTGTCAAAACAAACTATTTCTAAGTGGATTGGGTTTTGCATTGCATTTTGTTATTCCCATCATGGCAAGGAGATTCCAGCTGGGATTAGGCCTCATTCCACTAGGGCTACTGCCACTTCAACAGCATTTCTAAGGGGTGGCAACTAAGGATATTTTGGAGGCAGCTACTTGGAGTTCAGTGCATACTTTCTCTAAGCATTACCACCTTCCTCTCTACTCTAAATCTAGGGCTGGTTTTGCCACGGCTATTTTGCAGGGTATGTTGACAGCTCCTGCTTCTTTATGATTTGCCAGCCTCCCTTACCTCTGCTTTGGGATTCTACCCAAGTGTTAGGACTGCAGCAATGTGGGATGAAGAACATAGTACAGTTTTGTACCTACCATAAATGTAGATGTTCGAAGATCCACATTGCTGCAGTCCAATTTTCCCTCCCTCCTTCCCCTCTGTGTTTAGGGGTGGTTGTGTGGGTGGGGTTGTACTTTTGTAAATGTGTATATATTGTACATATATTTGGTGCAGTGGTGTTTGGTGTTTTTTGGTTTTGGCCTTATCTGTAGGGTCTTCTGACATCTGGGGCAAGAAAAGACTGAGGATATGACGTCGGTCATGCGCATTTGTACCTTGACGTCCTGACGTCAGACTAATGCGCCTTGACCGACGTCAGCCATATACTTTGGTATTCGGGCCGACTGGGACAGCGGACTACCCAAGTGTTAGGACTGCTGCAATGTGGATCTTCGAACATCTACATTTATGGTAGGTACAAAACTGTACTTTGCCTATCCAAAGGAGACTGGAATTGCTCTTTGGACTTAAAGTAGTCTATCTGCCCTAGGGCATTTATAAGCCTAGCCAGAATGTGTTTGGCTTTCGCCACCCATTTTAAATTTATTTTGCTATGCCCTTTTTCGAGGTTAGTATACTGTGCCTCTGTCTAACAGTGACACAGAAGTGATACCCGGGGTAAACCTACGATCTCCCATCCACTCATCAAGATTCTTCTTGAAGAGAGTCAATGAGGCACTCTGCCTAACCTGGACTGGGATTTTATTCCAGAGTGAAGGGAGCCTCTGGGTTATGAATCTGTCCCTCCAGCATGTCCTATTTATTTCAGTGCTGAGGTTCAAGTCTCTCGAGCGCGTAGCTCGATGGGATTTGGATTTTGAGGTGCAGCATGTCCATTAATTCCGGGTTGGACATGGCTTTATACGTCAGGCACAGATCGCCTCTGAACAGGCGGTATGCCACTGAGTAGAGCTGGAGTTTCTTTAACCGGGCAGCATATGGCATTTGTTTGAGCCCTTTGATCCTCTTGCTGAGGTACTTTTGGGGGTCTTTCCAGTTGCTGCAGGTGTCTGGTAAGGTACATCCCAAAAGGGGCATTGTACTCAATTATGGGCCTGATGAGGGATGAGTAAAGAGGCACGATGACCTCCCCTGATCTAGATGTGAATCCCTTCATGATTAGGTGGGCTATATAAAATGTTTTTCTAACCACTTTAGCCACGTGGTTGTCAAATGAGAGATTGCTATCAACTTGGGTCCCCAGGTCCCTAATTACTTCTTCTGTACTTAATGGATTACCACCTATGTGGTAATTTGTGGGCACTTTGTTTTTGCCAAAGGGGATGACTATACACTTTTTGGCATTTAGCTTGAGGCCATGGCTCTGGCACCAGTTGTCTGTTTTTATGAAGCCCTTTTGGAGGATGCTTGTGTCGGCTGGAGAGTCAATTATGGCGCCCAGTTTGCAGTCATCTGCGAACTTGGTCAGCCACAGTCCTTCCATGTTTTCCTGTACCTCCGAGAAATATATACTGAACAAGAGAGGTCCCAGGACTGAACCTTGTGGGACACCACTTGTAACAGGTTTGGAGTCTGACATGGCTCCAGCAATTCTAACCATGTGGGTTCTGTCCTTGAGCCAGTTTGCAATCCATCTAGTGACGTAGGGGTTTATATTTAAGCTGGTGAACTTATCTATAATGCCCTAGTGGGGTATTGTATCAAAGGCTTTTGCGAGGTCCAGGTAGGCTGTGTGGACCACCTTCCCCTCTTCAATGGCCTTGGTGACTGTTTCAAAGAAATCAACCAGGTTTAAGAGGCAGGATCTGCTCTAATTGCTTCATGCTCTAATTAAGAAACAAAACCGGGGAACCAAACCCACGTAAAAACAAACTCCAAAAGTTTAATAAAGTTAGCGCTTTCGGAAACACGATCAGTGCCTTTCCTTCAGACAGAGTTCCAGATACACACATCACATGGTTTATAAAGATTTAAAACCAATTAATTAACTGCTAAGTTAAAAACGTTCACACGTCAGTTAGTAACAAATTATGAAACAGAAAACAACCACCTACAAAAAATCTTTGCTTAAAAATGAAAATACAATATACCATTCTTTAAAAAAGTTAAATTGCTCTAAAACGAATCTATTTAAATTATACCATTAAAGATAGCATACTTTAAAAGTGGATAGACTTAAAGCAACAAGAACGTGTTATGGTTAGTGCAAAACAATGGAAGAAGCTTATAATTTTAAAAGCTAAAATAACTGGCAAAGGGCAACTACTATCTTTTGAGTGCTAAAAGTTTAAGTAAACACTTGATAGAAACCATTTCGTTAAGACCTGGAGGAGTGTAGGAAGCTGTCCTAATTTGCCATTTTAACTCCTCCACTTCCAAGTTTAGTTGCCAAGGGCCACCTCTTTCATCCTTTGTAACTTGGTGCAACACAGAAAACCTAAAAAAATGCTCAGGGAATTCACTCACATGCCTAGCCTAAAGCTAACTTTATTAAACTTTTGGAGTTTGTTTTTACGTGGGTTTGGTTCCCCGGTTTTGGTTTCTTCATGCTCTAATTGCCAGGGTGTCCCTGAGGAGTCTTCTCTTCTGATTGGGTACAGTATTTTCTGTGTTAGGCAATTATTATGTGGTGTCTTCACACCCTCTAAGTGTTCACCAGGTGCAGATTTGCAGATAAAATGGCTGTCCAATTCCAAGGTTCAAAAGTGTTCCCTTTCCCTGGATGACTTGCTCCTCGCAACTTCCTCCGTGGATAGTCTGCCTCCTAGGCTCTTTACAAACCTTGGGACTGCTACTCGGGATCTTTCAGTCCTTGGGCATAATGGTCAGTTTTATCAAGTCTCAGATGATGCCCATTACATTCATTGGCTGCATTCTGAATATTTATGACATGCTATGCTTCCCTTCTTGTTGATGATATTCAGGTCTTCAAAGCTGAAGTGTTGTATGTAGGTCACAGCAAAGTGGATGTCCTGACTGAAATCACTGTTGCAGTATTCCTAACACATGGCTTATCACTGCTGTTATCTGGCCAGGGTACCAAAGCTTTATCTTCCCAGTATCGTATGTCCAATGTGTAGCTTCATCTTGCAAACATAGGGTTATGTAGATGAAAGTACAAGTGTAATTCCTCAAACTGTATTTGATTGTTTGGTCATTGGTGTCATTCCTTTGAATAATCTTAAGTGCCCTGTTTGGAAACCTTCCATGTTATGTTGTCCTATCTCGCTGTAATTCTTGCTGGTTGGGTTCAGAACCGAGCATCGGTTCCGACTCGGCCTAATACAAAAGCTTGAGAGCTTCCACTGGCTCGAGGCTAACCCCTATCCCATGATGCACCAGGTAAGATACCCAGATCTCGTTTGCCGGTCAAGCGATTGAGAAGTGTTCCTGCTGGCTCGTTGGCTAAGTATTGTTTTTAGTTGGATTTCTTATAGAAAATTTCTTTCAAGTCCACTTAGTTCTCGCTGTTCGTGTGCGATGGACCCCGATTTACTTTGTTGTTGTAGTGTGGTTCCTTTCCCTACTTTCTAGAGAGATCTGTTTAAGTTAGAGGGCTCTCAGCGGCCCGTTTAACATAGAGGGCCGTTCATGTTTCCTTGTGGGTTTTTTTTCTCCCTTGAAGAATCCATTTTAGTTGGAGGATTCTTCACCTTTCAAAGTTATACCATCGTTTTCTGTCTTTAATGTGTGTGGGGAAAAAAGTAGTTTTGTTGCTGAGCATTCCTATAGGGTAGTGCTAGTTTGGCTTACTGTTTTTTGGCTTCCGGTGTGTTTCTCCCATTAGTAGGTTCTGTAGTTAGTGTTAGAGCTGTGCTGTTGATTTTTGCATATTGATATTAGAGCCTTGTTACCTTAACGGTAAAGTGTTTTCTGCCGTTTTTTGCTTTCCCTCTTTGCTGTTCGAGATGTCAAAAGATAAAGAAAAAAAGAACATAAGCAGTTGGGTTTTTAAAAATGTGACCAGTGTACCCAAAGAATTATTCTTACAGTCATACTAGCTGTGTTTGTTGTTTCGGCGCCATCCACTTGCAGGATCCTTACACCATTTGTCATGGGTTTAGCAGTAGAGTGCTTCAGGAGCGCCAAAGCAAATTGATAAGAGGCTTTACTGAAAGGTCCTTTCCAGGAATCATTAGAGCTCCAAGCCTACTTCTTCACATTCAAAAATGACTAAGAGACCTGCCATTGTGACTGCAGCTTTGGAGCTGGCAAAAAAAGTTGTATCAGAGCCGAGGGCTCTTGACTCAGACCAGAATCTTCCTCTTAGGCTCCATTAGTGTCTATGGGGTCGATAGAGGTACGGAGCAGAGACGGTCTCCTATATTGGAGCCGGTCACACCTCTTTTGAGATCTCCCATTTTAGAGAGGGCCAGATGTACCTCATTATCCTACCATTCTTCCAGGAGTTTATCTGATGATGTACAGCGGGTGGTGAAGAGATTGCTAAAGACAACAGCACTGGCAAAAATTTTATAGTCTCCTACCCCAAATGATTCAGGACCGTCAAAGGCACCTCTTCAATTCCTCCTCTACGTCTGGTGGTTTCAGAGCCAGAGAGGATGGATCCGATAGTAGTGGAATCGTCTGTACCAGGACCTCCATTAGGTTCATTGATTCTGGCATCTGCTGAGACGTCTTCGGATCTCGAGGAGTCTGGGAGCAGGCTCTCACCCGTTGGGTGCGGGGATGGGCGTCTGCGCGAACAGACTCTACCTTCGGCGAGGTTGAGCTCTATTCCTACATCAGCTTCCGAGCTGCCCGCTCCGAAGTCTATCCTCTGCATTTTTGGAGCGGAATATCTCTTCAGTGCGGAGTGAGGACGCTGTTGAGCTGATGGAGAGAGTGCTGTCATCCCAGACAGCTCCATTCTGAGCCGTTTTGTCTTCCCTCACAGGCACTGGCGTCTATCTCTTCTTCACCTGCTCCTCCCTAGTGTAGAGGCCCAGAGCTCTAGAAGCCCCTTCGGGTGGCATTGTCTCCTCCGAGGCTTCACCAGAGTACCTCTCTGAGGAAGTCTCTCTGAAGAGACTGTGCAGGAGGAAGCACACAGACTCCCCTGAGTCTGTCGCTTCACCAGAGCACTCCTCCTGAGGATGTCCCTCGGAAGAGACTGTGCAAGTGGAAGCACATGGACCCCCCTGAGTCTGTCACTTCAGATACCAATTTGGATGAGTCTGAAGGGTCCCCCACTGAGGATGTCCTTTTCTGACATCCTTGAGATCCTCCAACAGAGGGGTGGCTGGAAGCCCATGAATCCTTCAGAGGATGAATCTGTATACCTGGAGGCTTTTGGGTCTCTCCCCTCCACCTTCTGGGTGACGCCCTCATATGACCAACTTTTAAATGTCATATCCCGCAAGGCCTGGACATCGCCTGATACAGTGGAGCCTGTTCTACAGAGGCCAAATAAATTTATTATTGCCCCTACAGAGGAGTTATTGATAAAAAGTGTCCCTGTAGATGTAGTGGTGGTGGCGGCCACCAAGAAGGTGCTATCGGAGACCTCATTTGTTCATCCTCCTAACAGAGTCAGGGACTATGGACAGATATGGAAAGCATGCCTTTTCTTCAGCGGCCTTTACCTTGCAGTCACTAAACTCTCTCGCCCATTTTACAAGGCTTCAAAGGGATCTCCTAAAGGAGCTAGGAGATACCCTTCTGGGTTCTGTAGCTTCGGGGACTGCAGACAGTTTTCTTGCAGCTCTCCACCCTCAACTCCATTGTGAACTCCTCCATGAGACTGATTTCTTACACAGCTGATGGAGCGAGTAGAGCAGCAGCTGCAGGAATTTCCCTTGGGAGACATTCCTGTATGCTTCTTTGCAACTTTGCTGAACCCTTCGTCTTCCTTCACCAACGCCCCCTTAGATGGTTCAGTCCTTTTTGGACCAAAGGTGAAAGATAATTTGACTGTGAGAGCAGGAAGGGAAAACCTTGTCTGCCGTTGGAGTCCATTTTTCTGCCCTGTCTAGACCTTATCCTAAGGGTCAGAAAAGTGGGAAGATGTGGTTTTGCAAAGTCCCCAAAATGTTTCTCTGACACGTGGTGACACTTACCCCATGGGCAGAGGGGGAAATGTTAATGGAAGACGCTGACCTCACAGTAGAGGGGGTCTGCAGAATCAGGGTGACAGATGTATTCTCTAGGAGGCCCTACCAGTGCTCCAAAAAAGAGGCCTGCCTGCTCTTCTCTGGAGGCAGTCTGGGGACGATTGTCACTGTACCCATACACCTGGCAAGATATCTCTCAAGACAAATGGGTACAGACAGTCATATCCAGAGGCTATTACATACCCTTTACCACTCCCCCGCCAATAAACCAGTTCATGCCAGACGTTCCAACTGGTCAATGGACTATGCAACACAAGAGATACTCAACGTTGCTAGAAAAGTCATCCAACAGACCAAATTGGATCCGGAACTTACTCAAGTTTCTTTTTAGTTCCAAAAAGACAGGGGACTTGGAGAGCCATTCTAGATCTCAGCAGACTAAATAAATCTGTAAAAAAAAATCAAAGTTCTGGATGATGATACTGCAGTCAGTATTCTCTTTTCTCGGGAAAGATGATTGGATGTGCTTGATAAATCTCCAGGACACATACTACTACATAAAGATGGACAGGTGGTCCAGGAGACATTTACACGTTCGGCTGAGAAGCCAGTCATTACCAATTCCGAGCCCTGCCCTTTGGTCTTACTACAGCTCCCAGAGTGTTCACCAAATGCATGGCAGTGGTCACGCCTCACTTGCGATGCCAGGGTTTCCCTGTGTTTCCATATCTAGACAACTGGCTCCTCACCACCAAGCATCTACTGCTGTGAGTAAGGAATGAAACATTTGTTACTTTGCGCCAGACTAGGCATCACAGTAAACTTAAAAAAAAATCTGCCTTGCCGCCTTCTCAGTGTATTACTTGAGCGCAGATTTGGTTTCAAAAAAGATGGTGGCAAAACTTATCCCAGACAGGATACAGTCCCTTCACCACCAGATCAAGATATTGATTTCAAAAACAAAGTCCAGGCCAGGTACATATTACAAGTTTTGGGCACCATGGCAGCTGCGATTCTTCTAGTTCCCTTCTAGTACAGTGGCTACTTTTTTGCCTGTGGTCAATGCAAGATCTTCCTCTATCACATCAGATAATCATTACGGAATCCTGCACAAAAGATCTCCTTTGGTGGCTACAAACAGAGCAATTGTACATTGGCCATCCTTTTGTTTTCCCACAACCAACAGTAGTACTGACCATGGACGCTTTCCAGATTGGGTGGGGGGGTATCATCTGGGAATGATGGTCCAAGGCCTATGGCAAGAAAATGAGAGCCACTTGCACGTCAACGTCCTAGAGATGAGAGCAGTGCTATATGCGTTACAGGCATTTCAAGACTCTCTTCCGAAAGACATGGTTGCAATTCAGATGGACAACATGTCAGTGGTGTGGTATGTAAACGAGCAGGGAGGAACAAAATCGTACCCCCTATGTCGAAAGGCACAGTGGGTGTGGCAATGGGCTGTCGCTTCTCAACGTTTTCTGATGATGCACATCCTGGGGAAATCCACCGTGGTAGTGGACAAACTTTAGCAGAGCTATTCTGTTGCTTCACAAGTGGTCCCTGAAACCACAGATTGTGGAAGAGATCTTCCAGACTTCCGTGAATGCCAAATGCAGCAGCTACTTTGCCCTCATTCCCCCTCCGAGGAAGTCACCAAGGGATGCAAGTTCACAATTGGCTCCCTGGCCTACTCTATGCCTTTCCCCCCTTCCCCTTAATACCCAAGGTACTTCAGAAAGCCAGCACTTGAAAAGCACAATGATTCTCATTGCACATTACTGGCCTCGACAAGTTTTGCCCCCTTTCTCTGGACCTGTTTACTGGAGCAACCTTGGATTCTGGACCCAGTTCCGGATCTTCTGACCCACTCATCGGGAGCGTTCCATTTATCCATACAAACCCTCAAGTTGACAGCATGGCTGCTCCAATTCCACATTTAGCCAGGTGTTAAAATCTTTCCCCTGCAGTGAAAACATATCCTTATTTCTTCCTATAAAACATCCACAAGGAAGTTGTATTTTAGTAAAAGGAAAATATTTTCCTACTGGGTTGCTGAACAGACCATAGAACATTTTTACAGCTCCTATTACTGCAGCTCTAGAATCTCTTTTCAAACTTTTTGATGAGGGGGCTGCAGCAGCTACTATCAGAGTCCAATTGCAGCCATTTCTAATTTCCGTACTGGGGAAATGGGAGTACCTATTGCGTCTCAGATTATGCAAAGCTTTTCTCAAAGCTACCTTTCTACTCAGATCCCCGATCAAAGAACCTCCTGCCCCTTGGGACCTGAGTTTTGTCCTATCCGCATTAGTTTTGCCACCATTTGAGCCCACATGCGATGTAAAGCTTTTGTCATGGAAAACCTCTCTTATTAGTATCCATTACTTCTGCCTGAAGAGTGTCAGAACTCCAAGCACACTCTATTCATCCTCCTTGTATAGTTTTTCACAAAGATGAAGTATGCTTGAGAACTAATCCCTCTTTCTTACTGAAAGTCTGTTCAGAGAATAATCTAAATCAGTCGATTGAATTGCCTGTATTTTTTCCAAATTGTGACGACGAGGCAGCAAATAAATTGAATCAGTTAGATGTACTCAGACAGCTACGCTTCTACTTGCATAGGGCCAAAGACCTCAAAATCTGACCAGCTTTTTGTGTCCTTTTCTGAAAAAGGAAAGGACTGCCACTATCCAAGATAACTTTGTCCAAGTGGCTTATTGATTGTGTCTCCTTACCATACAGTCAGCATAACAGGCAGTTACTGGGCAAAATAAAAGGACATTCTACAAAAGCAGTCTCAACTTCCTCTGCCTTTTAGGCTAGACTTCCTATGGACTCCATTTGTGCGGCTGCCACAGGGATGAGACCTCATACCTTTATTACTCATTACAAAGTGGATGTGGCCTCCTGGAACAGGTCTTCCTTCGGATCCACTGTATTGAAGTCTATTTTCCTGAGCTACCCTGGGATAAAGGTGCTAGGGATGCATTCCCAACCAGCAAGAATTACGGCGAGATAGGACAACATAACATTAAGAAGTTATGTACGCACCATAACATTCAATGTTTGTTGTCCATCTCGCCTATATTCTTGCGTCCCACCCTCCTTCCCCCTCCTTTGTTCCTGGAGGAATGAGGAGATATTACATGTATATGTATATAGTTATATTAGTCTCTGCCTAACTGTAGAAGGAAGGAACCAAGTTTTGTTTGTATAGGCATATGGTTTATCTGCTTGCAGTAGCCCTCAGTCGGCCTGATTAACAATGTCTTGGGTCCTGCGTCGGTTGCCATCTCATCTTCCATGATGTCAGTTAGTTGGGGGTATAAAACATGCAATCGACACCATTACATCAGTCTTTCTTGCCGTGCGGTGCTCTAAGCAGAAGCAGTTCTTAAGTGCTGGTCGGCCGACTCATGAAATTTTTGTTTTTGAGTTTCAGAACCAAAGTCTTCACCTAAGCTAAGTACCCCATTGGGGAAACTTTTTCTTGCTCTAAGCCAATGTCAGTAAGTCAATAATTGTATTTCTTGTGGAAAGCAAATACCTCAAAGATTTTCATTCATACTGCATTCCTTGCCTAGGCCCTGACCACGATGTACCTCGCTGTCTGTTTTGTGCGCCTTATTTAAACAACAAACTATTCGTCGTCTGTTTATTTACACTTCTAAATATTTTTGTACTTGGTTCAGTTATCCAGATGTGGCTTTGGTAAGCCACCCGACTACCGACATTCTGAAAAAAACACAAATATAAAGACAGACCGCATCGGTCCAAAGCTGCCGACTACGCTTCTCCTAAGCTAGTCACCAGTTTGCCGGTACTCAGTGAGGTGCTTTCGCAGCCCCTGATGCCTGCTGCTTCAGATTTGCAGGCTTCTACTGAGACCCATTCGGAGTCCGGTATGCTGCAAGATGCTTCAACTGTGGAACCTGCGGATGTCTCTACCTTGGATGGGTCCGGAGATGCTGTGCAGGCACAGGCTTCTGAGGGTATATTCAGGTCTACTGACATGCATATCAAACCGATGCAATCTTCTTCTTCAAGGCCTAAAACTTGATCCATGCCTAGAAAACTGACACCCAGACAGCATGGTCAGGCCTCTGTGCCTAAAAACAAATAAGAATGGCTGATGACCTTATTACTTTTATTAGGGGAAGCCAACCTTCCCCCTCTAAGAGACCTAGGACTGAGTTTGCTTATGATTCTTCAGATCAGGATTCTGAAATTTGTTTCCTCTGATGACCAGGATTTACCCTCATCTACCTATGAGGATTCTGATGCAGAGGACTCTATTATCTCAGCTTCCCCTCCAGAGGATTTCTCTTTTGGTGAAACCTTGCATACTGTTAGGGAGCATTTTCACTGGGAAAGCCAGGATTGCTCTAACTCTAAAAATAAGCTTAGGGATTTCTTACTCCTGCCCCAACACAGGCCTTTAGCTGTCCCCATGTACTGGACATAGTTGTTGATGCCTTTTCGGAGTCTAGCTTGGCCCCTGACTCTCTACCTCCTGCTCCCAGAAAACCTGATGGATATTACAGGGTTCCTGACTCTCAAGTTCCTTTTTAAAAATCCTACTGCGGATCCTGAGACCATTTCACAGGGACCCATGGGCATTAAGGCTACTACTGCCAAAAATCCTGCCCCCTCTGATAGAGATTCCAGGGCACTGGATATATGGGGTAAGAAGGTATATACTTATGCAACCTTGGCCATTAGGGCCTTAAACTGCCAGTTTCATATGTTAAAGTATCAGCAGCATATTACTGGATTGCTTAAACAGAAAATGATGTTGAATCCTGACTGTGCTGAAAATAAAGATTTACAGGATTTAATGCATTCTGCTGAACAAGTTGGAAAATGCACTTTGCAATGTGGTTTTGATTCACTAGAGGCGTCTTGCAGGGCTGCTGTCACTGGGTCTGTACTTAGAAGACATGCTTGGCTTAAGGAGCAATCTTTGCCAGATAATGTTAAAGCTAAATTGCTGGATGCTCCCTTAAACCAAGACCACCTGTTTGGTGACAAAGCAGAAGTACTACCTAAAAAGATGGAGGAAAAAGCTAAATCTATGCAAACTGTTAAAGATTTCCTGCAAGTACAGCCTCCCAGATTTAGTAGGCATTGGCCTTCTAAAAATTGGTCCTTTCCTGCCTCTTCCAGGCCTTCTCAGTCCAAACCCAGAACCAGCAGAACACTCAAGCTTCAGTCCCAGGGTACTCGCAGGGCTAAGCAGTGGGGGGGCTCCCACTTTCAAAGCAGGGAGTGGTAAGACTCCCCCTCCCCCCATGGGAAATTGTTTCAATGACTTGACTTTAAATCTTCCAAGCGCTGCACAACTGACTGTTCCCTTGGGGGGAAAGATTGCCTGGCAGGCATAAAATTGGGAACTCATTACCCAGGACAAATGGGTTTTAAATATAGTTTCCCAAGGATACAGATTCCACTTTCACTCCTTATCAACTCCAAACGATTGGCCAGAGCTACCCCCAACTCGGTGAGCAGAGGATCAAAAGCAAATTCTCGCTCCCTCAAACATTAAGGCTATTCAACCTGTTCCAGAGGAGGAAAAGGGGCAAGGTTTCTACTCGAGACTTTTTCTAGTGCCCAGAAAAGACAACTGGCATCCTATACTGGACCTCTCTCTATCCTAAACACTTTTTTGGTGATTCCATAATTCAAGATGCTAACTCTCTCCACCAGCTGCATCCTATGCTAGGCAAGGATACCTGGTGGACAACACTGGATTTAAACAAGCCTACCAGCATGTCAAAGGAAAAAACTTCAAAGACCAATTCTCGTTAGGTTCAAGCAAGGCACCCTTTATTACTTGCAGCTAGGAGACAAAGCATGTAGGCACAAGGTTTGTCTAAATGATTAATGACTAGTAGGTTATACTTATACAGTTCTCTTCCTGTCGCATAGAAAATGTTACATTCTATTGCTGACGTAGTTAACACAGCTTTCTGTATGTTCTACAGAAAATATTGTTAGACTTGTAGCTGACCAAGTTAAAATATCTGTCATTCTGCAAAAACATTTTGAGAAACAACCTGGCCTTGGGTCTATGTTGGTCCATTTCAGCATTTCAATTCTTCTATTGTACTGTTCTAATACATGTGTTAAGTTTTACCTAGATTCAAGGTACATTTCTAGCTTTAGTACAAGTAATGCTGACTACGGTTTAAACTTTCAAGCATCTATTGTTTTCTTTATCAATACCTTCTGACAGCTGCATGTTTTCTCATGGCATAAGCAGAAATCAATATCCCTTTGTTAATTTTCATGACATTAGCAGAAATGAATTACTTCTTCTTTGCTGACATTAGCAGAAAATAGAATGCATCTTAAGTTTCTAATGGCTGTGCAGATTCATGCAGTGCGAACAGAATAAATGTATTAACCCTTTTAAATCTCGAACGCACTAAATGCACTAAGCATGTATATTACTATTACATATTTTTCTAACATTTCCCCCCTTTTAATACTTTTATTCTACTTTCAAGATAAGCATAAACAGTTTTTTCTTCCCCTAACCTCTTCCTACTCAGGATTTGCAGTTGAGAGTCATTCAGTTTAAACTTATGAAAGCATTTTCATATTTTTAACAATTCTTCAAGTTCAGCACCTTGGTATAAGGTTTCTGAAACTGACATGTCTATAAAGTCTTTAATCAGTCTTTTCATGCAGGGGATGCAGCAGCACACACATACCACCAGTAAGATCATTCCTACACAGATGGTAATCGGGATGTTCATCAGGATACTGCCCCCCCCCCCCAACAATCTCCGGAAAAAGTCCGTCAATGGATTTGGTCCTGGTTTGGTCAAGGCTGACACCTGCTGAATTACCTCAAGGTGATTGTCTATCTCGTGTTTATGGTCAGGAATATACAGACAGCACTCCTCCTGGATTAAAGCGCACGTACCTCCTCTCCCCGGTAGGGTGAAGTCGAGAGCCATGCGGTTTTGAAGCACTACAGTTCTCATGGTAGTCAGTTCATCAGTCACCAATTCTAGGGTGGAAAAGGTTGCATTACTCATTATTTCAAGAAGTTTAGACAATTTTCTCAGTTCCCAGATTGATTTTGTTGCTCCATATGCTGGCAATACACCTGCCCACGAGATGATGGTATCACCCAAGTCCATATGTGACGGTCCATTTTTCCCCAAGTCCACAGCATGTTGGTTTTTCCAGACTGCATTGATTTGCCCCACTGGATTGACAGGCTTCTTGATTTCTCGTCGAACATTCCAAATTTTTCCTTGAACTAAAACTGCTGTGTGTTGTATGGCCAGAACCAGGTACTCCAAATAACAACTGCTGGGCCAATTCTAAGGTAACCACTTGTATGCTTTCCTACCACATACAAAATAAGTCTTCTACTTTGGTAGTAACTTTACTATGTCCTGGCCCTGGATGAAACATTTTTTTTCTATCATAGACGTTTATAAAGGTCAGCATTATGTTTTACTTCATCAGTTGTCCTATGCATCAGTTCAACAAATGAATCATAGCTCGTGTTGCAATAGGATCCTGTGATGTCCTTCAAGGATGCATCTGCAGTCCTAACAAATGGGTTGTCCTGTCATCAGGCAGCCCTTCGGTCGGCCGGATTCCAAAGTCTGGGTCTGGCCTCGGCTGATGTCGCACTTCACCCGACGTCATAGCTGCAGTTCTTCGGGTATAAAGGTATCAGCCGACGCCATTTTCCTCCGTCTTTCTTGCCGCGTGGCGCCCGAAGCAGAAGCTGTTCGCAAGTGCCGGTCGGTCAGAACCAGAGATTACTACTACCGAAGACTTCTAAAAAGCTAAGTACCCCGTTGGGGACTCTTTCTTGCCTCAGCCGATGTTAGAAAAAGTGAATAACTGTTTAACTTGTGGGAAACAAATACCTCATAAAGATTTCCACTCTTACTGCCTACCTTGTTTAGGCCCAGACCACGACGTAGCAGCTTGTCTAGCCTGTGCTTCTTTCAACCGACGGACGCTTAGACGTCGGTCGGAATTTGCTGAGGAGTTTTTCGGCTCCACTTTTGCTTACAATATGCCGTCGGAAACTCCGACTTCGCAATTAACTAAAAAACGCAAGGAAAAGGACAGACACTCGCGGTCCGCGGTTTCGGCCGAAACCGCGGTTAAGTCAACCGCGAGTGTCTCGGTTTCGGCTGAAACAGAGTCCACGGTTCTTCCTTCGGCCGAAAGCTTGCCTCCTACCAAGGCCTCATCCAGCATGGCTGAATCTGCTACTGAAATCCCACCTGCTCTTGCAGGTTCACAGGATTTATCTGATACTATACCTTTAGATATATCTACTCCTGCATGTGGAGCTGCTAGGCCCCCTGCATCCATGTCGATTAAGGCTTTTGCCAGGGCTAAAGCAGCAAAATCTACCAAAACTGTGCCTGCTAAGACCCCCTCTCACAGGCCTAGCTCTAGTTCTCAAATGCTTAGTCTAGCAGAGGATCTCATTTCTTTGATCCGGGGATCCCAACCTCACCCTGACAGGGCCTCTCACCCACCTCCAGAGAAGAGGCCTAGAGCAGAGCCCCTGAGCCAGTTTCTTCAGATTACTCCTCTGATGATTCAGATAATACAAACCCTCCAGAGGGCCCTTATTCTCCTTATGAGGACTCTGATGCAGAAGACTCCATTCCTTTTGCCTCTCCCTGAGGAATTTTCTTTGGGGAAACCTTGCATGCTATGAGGGAACAATTTCAATGGCAGGGCCAGGATTTTTCAGACTCTAGGAAAAGGCTTAGGACCTTTTGCATTTGCCACAGCATAGGCCTTTAGCCATTCCTCCAGTACTTACTGTTGTGGATGATGCATTTAATGATGCTTGTACTGCTCCTGATTCTCTTCCTCCGCCCCTGCTAAGCCCGACAGGTACTACAGGGTTCGGACACACATTATCATTTGTATAAGGCTCCTTTGCAGATCCTGAAACTATCTCCCAGGGACCCAAGGCTGTAGCAGCTACCTCTGCCAAAACCCCTCCCTCTGAAAGGGAATCTAGGGCCTTAGAGAGATGGGGTAAAAAAGTTTACACTTCTGCTACTCTTTCGGCTAGGGCCTTAAACTGTCAATTCCACATGATTCAGTATCAGGAATTTATGTTAGATCAGTTAACTAAAAACTGTCCTCGTCTGAACCATTAGACAAAAAAATCTGTTCAGGAAATGGTACATAACATTCAGCAGGTCAGTAATCATTCCTTAAAATGCGGCTATGATGCACTGGAGGCTTCCTTTAGATCAGCTATGACTGGTACAGTGATCAGAAGGCATGCATGGTTAAAAGAGCAGTCCTTACCAGACCATGTTAAATCAAAGCTCCTAGATGCTCCCATGGATAAGCTCAATTTGTTTGGCTCCCTGCACAGCAGGTGCTGAAGAAGGTGGAAGAGAAAGCAAAATCTGTCCAGACAGTCAAGGATTTCTTACAGGTCCAGCCTCCAAGGTTTAGTAGGAACTGGCCTTCCAAGAATTGGTCCTTTCCAGACACCTCCAGAGCTCAGAGAGGCAGGAATAGGCCTCAAGAGGCAGGGGTCAATCCAGAGGTGTCTACAGGGGACGTCAGTGGCAGCCTAACAACCAGCGAAGTACTGCCACAGATCCAGCCACCACCAATTCCACAGGACAATCACAGTGACTTGGCTCTGAGACCGCCTACCAGGGAACAACTAGAAGCACCCTTAGGCGGAAAGCTAGCCTTATTTTCAGTAAACTGGCATCACATCACAGGAGACAAATGGATTTTACAGACAATAGACCAAGGTTACAGGTTTCACTTCCATACGCTACCAAGGAAGAGAGGAATGCCAAACCTACCTCCAAATCAGAAGACAAAAGCTCTAGAACAAATACACCACTTACTAAGGATGAGAGCTATAGAAAGGGTACCGCCTATGGAACAAGGGCAAGGATTTTACTCCAGACTTTTCCTGGTGCCAAGAAAAGAAAACCAATGGAGACCTATTCTCGACCTGTCCGCTCTAAACACATACCTCATTGTTCCAAAATTCAAAATGCTGACCCTACAGCAGCTTCTTCCCATGCTGGGCAAGGAGTCTTGGCTGGTAACTCTAGATCTCAAGGAGGCATACCTGCACGTCCCCATACGACCAAATTGCAGAAGATACCTCAGATTTCTTGCAGGATCAGAGCATTATCAATTCTCAGCATTGCCCTTTGGCTTATCTACTGCGCCCAGAGTATTCACGAAATGCCTGGCATCAGTAATTGCTCATTGCAGGCTTCAAGGAATTCAAATTTACCCTTACCTGGACGACTGCCTGTTACAAGCGGACAACAAAAACAAATTAGCAAAAGATTTGAAAAAGGCCATTCATCTACTGCAAGCCCTGGGATACACGGTCAATATAAAAAAGTCAAGGCTGATACCATCCCAAAGGATAACTTTCTTGGGTGCAGAGCTGGACACATCAAATCAAATGGCATCCCTCACAGCAGAAAAACAGAAGCACCTTCCTCTCAATTTCATGGCATTAACAAAGCAGAACCAGCTAACAGCAAGGAAAGTCCTGCAAGCCCTGGGTTACATGGCATCCTGCATAATATTGATTCCACATGCCAGACTACATATGAGAAAGTTACAATGGTACCTAAGGAATTTATGGTCTCAGCACAAGCACAGCCTAGAAACCCAAATTCCAATAATTCCATGCCTGACGCAAGAATTCCAATGGTGGGCTCAGGCCTGTCAATCGAACAAAGGGCTGCCCTTCCACAGCACTCAACCAAGCCAGACTATCACAACGGACGCCTCAGACCTCGGTTGGGGGGCACACATGCTGGACAAGTGCATACAAGGCTTATGGACTCGAGACCAGCTGAACCTACACATAAATCAAAAGGAGATGCTGGCAGTAAAACTGGCAATTCAGACATTCAGACCATTTCTTGACAGGGTCAATTGCTGATAAGGACGGACAACACCACAGTTATGTGGTACATCAAGAAACAGGGAGGCACACATTCATACCCTCTATGCCGGATGGCAATGGACCTCTGGAATGTGGCCCTGAGCTTCAACATTCAGTTACAAGCAATATTTGTACCAGGAAAAGAAAATATACTAGCAGACATCCTAAGCAGAACTACCACGGATGCCCACGAATGGATGCTGCATCCAGACATCTTCAAATCCATTACAGGGAAATGGGGACTACCAAAAATAGACTTATTCGCATCCCCACACAACCACCAATTGAAAAAATTCTGCACAAGGGCATACCACCCACTTGCTTGGAAGGTGGACTCCCTATCTTTCAGTTGGAAAAATCTGACAGCATATGCATTCCCACCTCTTCCTTTGATGCACAAGGTGCTATTGAAGATCAAAGAAGACCGTCCAAGGATCATCCTGATAGCTCCAGACTGGCCGAGGCAGCATTGGTACCCATTACTGAGGAGCATGTCTCGGGAACACATATGGCCTCTGCCCCTAGTTCCCTTACTGTTAACACAGAACAACTTCAAAACCCTGCAGCCAAACCTAAAAACACTGCAGCTGGCTGCCTGGAACATTGCATAAGAACAAATAACCCAGATTTATCTCAAAGGGTTAAAGACATTATCTTGGAGGCTCGCAGACCCTCAACAAGGAAAAATTATTCAGCAAAATGGAAAAGATATTCCATTTGGAGTAATGCCAAAGGAGAGAATGTGTCAATGGTAAACATAGCCAACATCCTGGAATACTTGGCAGAGCTCTTCCACAAAGGCCTGTCCTATTCTTCCATTAAGGTTCATGCATCAGCTATTTCAGCAGAATACGATTTGGATCCTCCGGTCTTCTCACATCCTCTGCTCAGGCAGTTTCTGAGAGGAATTAAAAATGTAAAACCTCCTAGGAAGCCGCCATTGCCAGCATGGGACTTGAACTTTGTACTAGAAAAATTGACACTCCCTCCATTTGAACCAGCAGCAACAGCAGAATTACAATACTTATCATGGAAAACTGCTTTCCTACTGGCAATCACTTCAGCAAGAAGGGTATCTGAGCTACAGGCATTAATGGCAGTACAGCCCTTCCTGATCTTCCATCAAGATAGTGTCCATGAGAACAAATCCTACTTTTATGCCTAAGGTGGTCTCCAAAGTATCTTTGAATCAGGCTATCCACCTTCCTACATTCTTCCCAAACCCGCAGAACAGGGGAGAAAGACTGCTGCATACCTTGGATGTGCATAGACAATTACGCTACTACCTGGACAGGACCAAGAGCAATAGAAAAACTGACCAGCTACTGGTAGCATATGCAACAGGAATGGAAGGAAAAGCAATTTCAAAACAGACCATCTCTAAGTGGATAGAAAATTGCATTAGATTTTGTTACTCCTACCATGGGAAGAAAACTCCAGAAAACATCAGGCCTCACTCTACAAGGGCTACAGCCACTACCACAGCTTTTCTTCGAGGAGTGGCTACCAGAGACATTTTAGAGGCTGCTACTTGGAGCTCCGTGCATACATTTGCCAAGCATTATAACTTACCTTTATGCTCTAGATCCTGAGCAGGTTTTGCCACTGCTGTTTTGCAAGGGATCTTAACTACACCATAATTTCATTTCTCCTCCTCCCCCAGTTTGGCTATGGTATTCTACCCATTTGTAAGAACTGCAGATGCATCCTTGAAGGACATAGTACAGTTTTGTACCTACCATAAATGTAGATGTCCGATAGGAATGCATCTGCAGTCAGGATTACCCACCCTCCTTCCCCTCTGTGGTACTCCTAGGGTATTTGCCCATCTGTAGCTAGCTGGGGGAATCTATTATGGTGTATTTGTTTGTATATATATGTACATACATGCTTATTTTTGTTTGCTCTCTACTATTTGGAATCATTTGCATTTATCCAAATTTAGCCTTCCTAGAGGGCACCTGGCATCTGGGGCAAGAAACACTGAGGAAAATGGCGTTGGCTGATGCCTTTATACCCGAATAACTGCAGCTATGACGTCGGGTGAAGTGCGACACCAGCCGAGGCCAGACCCAGACTTTGGAATCCGGCCGACCGAAGGGCTGCCTGACGACAGGACAACCCATTTGTAAGGACTGCAGATGCATTCCTATCGGACATCTACATTTATGGTAGGTACAAAACTGTACTTTCCCTAGTGCACACCTGACTAGTATTATACACTATTCCAGATTTTTGGACGATATATATATTTTATGGAATGCAAGTATGGACAAGTTTGATGAATTCGTTCAATTTTTAAACAGCAGCAGTGATTTTCTTAAATTCACATAGTCTCATAGATGTTCATTGTGTTTCACTGTTGCAGTTATTACACTTGGGTTATCCTGATGGCAGGTGACCTGCAGTCGGCCCGAGTTCCAAAGTCTTGGTCCGGCGTCGGTTGCTGTCGCATCTACCCTGACGTCAGTGCGTCAGGGGTATAAAAGTTGCAACTGACGCCATTTTCTTCAGTCTTTCTTGCCACGCGGTGCCCAAAGCAAAAGCAGTGTGCAAGTGCCGGACGGCCGACTCCTGAGATTTTCAAAATTGAGTTTCAGAACCAAAGTCTTCAATAAAGCTAAGTACCCCGTTGGGGAAACTTTTTCTTGCTCCAGACCGACGTCAGTAAAAGTTAATAATTGTATTTCTTGTGGGAAGTAAATACCTCATAAGGACTTTCACTCTTACTGTATTCCTTTCCTAGGCCCTGTCCGCGATGTCACTAGTTGTCGGTTTTGTGCTAGATTCAATAAATGCACTATTAAACGTTGGTTTGATTTTGCTCTATATTATTTTGGCCGAAGGTTTAATTACATAATGCCTTCGGAACAACAGACCAGAATTTATAAAAAATGCAAAGACAAAGAAAAGGACAGGCATCAGAGGTCCAAAACAGATGAAGTCTCTTCTAGGCCAGTCGCCGGTTCTCAGTGAGGCGCTTTCACAGCCCCGGGCACCCGCTACCTCAGAGCCACAGGCCGTAATCGACAGCCACGTGGAGACACCGAGGCCTGTGGTAACTCAAGGTATTGGGCCTATGGAAACTATACCCTCAGATGGGTCTGGAGCCGCTGAGCAGGCATCTGCTTCTGAGGGTGTTTTCAGACCTTTACAGCTTACGATTAAGCCCACTACAGCAGCAAAGGCAAAGTCAAAAACACCATTAAAGACAAGGAAACAGGTACAACATTCTCCAGAACAGTCATCTATGCCAAAGAAACAGATGCTTAAAATGGCCGAAGACCTAATTACTTTAATCAGGGGTTCCCATCCCCCTCCTGATAAAAGACATAGGCAAGACACTGATTATGATTCTTCTGACCAGGTCATGGCCGAAGACCTAATTACTTTAATCAGGGGATGTTCATCGTGCATACAGCTGCAGTCATAACAGATGGGTTCTCCTGCCGTCAGGCGGGTCCTCGGTCGGCCGAATTCCAAAGTCTAGGTCCGGCGTCGGTTGTCGTGGCTTCTTCCCTGACGTCAGTGCGACAGGGGTATAAAGGAATCAGCCGACGCCATTTTCTTCAGTCTTTCTTGCCGTGCGGTGCCCGAAGCAGAAGCAGTTCGCAAGTGCCGGTCGGCCAGCTCCTGAGATTACGAAATTTGTAAACCGAAGTCTTCTTAAAAGCTAAGTACCCCGTTGGGGAAACTTTTCTTTCCTCAGACCGATGTCAGACAAAGTTAATAATTGTAATTCTTGTGGGAAGCAAATACCGCATAAGGATTTCCATTCCCTCTGTATACCTTGTTTAGGCCCAGACCACGACGTCTCGGTCTGTCGCTTTTGTGCTACATTCAACAAATGCACTATTAAGCGTCGGGTGGAGTTCGCCCAGCATTATTTTGGGAAAGCATTTAACTATACTATGTCGTCGGATACTCCGACTCCGGTTTTGTCTAAAAAACGCAAAGAGAAGGACCGACACACAAGGTCCGTGGCCTCTACCGACACCATGCCAAAGCCGACTACACGTGTTCCGGTTCTCAGTGAGGCGCCTACGCAGCCCCTGGTTACCGACAACACTTCTTTGACGGTGTCTCCTGTGCCCGAGGTCGCAGGCTCATCGGCCCACACCCCGACTACAGATACCGAAGCCACTCTTGGTGTTGAAACTCAGAATGTGGTCAGGTCCACCTCCACTCAAGGTGTCTTCAGACCTTCCTCTTCTTTCTCCATCAAGGCTTTCACAAAGTCTAAAGCAACCATGCACTCTAAGAGACCAGCTACACAGGGCCCATCTCCAGGCCCCATGCCTAAGAAAAAGATGCTTAAAATGGCTGAGGATTTAATTACTCTAATCAGAGGTTCTCAGCCCCCACCGGACAAAAGGCCCAGAGTGGAGGAAGATTCCCCCTCCTCTGATCAGGGCTCCATTATTTCAGAGCACTCTGATGATGAGGAACATTCTTACTCCCCTTTTGAAGACTCTGATGCGGAGGAGTCCATCCCTTCTGTATCCCCCCCTGAGGATTACTCATTTGGGGAAACTTTGCATACCTTAAGGGAACACTTCCACTGGGAAGGCCAGGATTATTTAGATTCCAAGAAAAGGCTCAGGGAATTTCTCTTGTTACCTCAGCATAGGCCTCTGGCTATACCTCCTGTCTTGGACATCCTAGATGATGTTTACTCGGAGGCCTGCCTTAACCCGGACTCTTTACCTCTAGCTCCAGTTAAGCCTGACAGGTACTACAGGGTTCCTGACTCGCACCAATTTCTTTACAAAAGCCATGCTGCTGACCCATAAACCATCTCACAGGGCCCCAAGGGAGTTAAGGCCTCCATTGCCAAAAATCCATTGCCTTCCGAGAGAGATTCCAGATCCTTAGAAAGGTGGGGAAAAAAGGTATATACCTCAGCTACCTTATCCATGAGGGCCTTAAACTGTCAGTTTCATATGCTAAAATACCAACAGTTTTTATCACAATTGAAGAGTAAAATGTCACAACCTGAACAACCAGACTTGAAGGAGTTGCAGGATTTGATGCATAGTGCAGAACAAGCGGATAAACATACCTTACAATGTGGTTTTGATGCTCTAGAGGCCTCATGTAGAGCTGCTGTTACAGGATCAGTCATACGTAGGCATGCCTGGCTCAAGGAACAAGCCTTGCCTGATCATGTCAAAGCTAAATTACTAGACGCCCCTCTTCAAAAGGATGTACTATTTGGTGCTAATGCTGAGGAGGTATTAAGGAAAATGGAGGAAAAGGCTAAATCAATGCAAACTGAGAATTTCTACAGGTTCAACCCCCACGTTTTAGCAGAAATTGGCCTTCCAAAAACTGGTCCTTTCCTGCCACAGACACGGACCCCAAAGAGGCAGATACAGGCGCCCGAGGGGCAGAGGACAATCCCAAGGATCGTATGGAGGCAGACGATGGCAAGCTCCTACACAAAGAGGTGGTGAGGACAACTCGCAATCTTTCAGAAAGCAAACCCAATGACTTTCCCCTTTGCATGCCAACCAGGTCTCAAATGGCAGCCCCCTTAGGAGGAAAGCTGGCATTATTTTTAAAAAAAATGGCATGTTGTCACAAAGGACAAATGGATCCTGGACATTATAAACAGAGGCTACAAATTCCATTTTCACACCCTTCCAAAAATGAGAGGCATGCCAAACCTGCCACACAATCAAAGGGCAGAGGCACAAAAGCAAATTACAGATCTCATAAACATGAAAGCTATTCAAGAGGTACCTACGCACGAACAAGGTCAAGGTTTTTATTCCAGGCTATTTCTGGTGCCAAGGAAGGGAAAAGATTGGAGATCTATTTTGGATCTATCCATCCTAAACACATTTCTACTGCACAAAATTCAAGATGCTCACTCTACAGCAACTTCTTCCCATGCTGGGCAAGGAGTCTTGGCTGGTAACATTGGACCTCAAGGAGGCATACCTGCATGTCCCAATCAGACAAAATTGCAGAAGGTACCTCAGATTTCTTGCAGGTTCAACCCATTATCAATTCTCTGCATTGCCCTTTGGCTTATCTACTGCACCCAGAGTATTCACGAAATGCCTGGCATCAGTAATTGCCTACTGCAGACGTCAAGGGATACAAATATACCCCTATTTGGACGATTGCCTGATCCAAGCGGACAGCAAGCACATTCTTCTGAAACATCTGGCTTATGTAATAATGTTATTGAAATCTCTGGGATACACAGTCAACAAAAAGAAATCAAGGCTAATACCCTCTCGGAAGATAATTTTCCTGGGTGCCAATTTGGACACAAACACCCAGATGGCCTACCTCACGCCAGAGAAGCAGGGGCAACTAATACAATACTTCAGAACACTAGCAAATTGCACCAGGCTGACTGCAAGGAAAATCTTGCAGGCTCTGGGATTCATGGCATCTTGCATCTTACTAATCCCATGTGCAAAGCTGCATATGAAGAAACTACAATGGTACCTGAAAAACATATGGTCTCAACACAGCCACAGTTTGGAAACAATAGTACCACTAATTCCATGTCTGCAAAAGGAATTTCTGTGGTGGGCTCAAGCATGTCAAACAAACACAGGTCTTCCATTCAGCAAGCCTCAAGCAAATCAAGTCATCACAACAGATGCCTCGGACTATGCCTGGGGGGCGCACATGACAGATGGGTGCATTCAGGGCAAATGGTCCCGAAAAGAAAAGCACTTTCATCAATCAAAAAGAAATGCTAGCAGTAATAAATGCTATTATAGCTTTCAAGGACCTTCTACAACCAGGTCAACTATTGATAAGAACGGACAACACCACAGTTATGTGGTACATAAACAAACAGGGAGGAACACATTCTTACCCCCTATGCAGACTGGCCATGTCACTTTGGAACATGGCCATGGACTTACAAATGGAACTACAAGCACAGTACTTGCCAGGCAAGGAAAACACGCTGGCAGACAACCTAAGCAGGAATATGACAGATCCACACGAATGGAAATTGCATCCAAAAGTTTACAGAAATAATCCAAGAATGGGGAAGGCCAGACATAGATCTCTTTGCCTCCCACAAGAATCATCAATTGACAAAATTCTGCTCGAGGATCTTCCATCCAAAGGCCTGGAGAGTGGACGCTCTTTCTTTCAGTTGGACATCAATGGCAGTTTATGCCTTCCCTCCTCTTCCTCTGCTGCCCAAAGTTCTATTAAAGACCAAAGCAGACAGACCAAAGATGATTCTCATTGCTCCGGACTGGCCAAGGCAACACTGGTACCCACTCCTGAGGAGCCTGACACATTCCCCACCATGGACCCTGCCTCTAATGCCTCTTCTTCTGACTCAGAACAGTTTCAAAACTCTTCACAGCCAGCTAAAAACACTCAATCTAGCCGCATGGGAGATTCCTTAGCATCACAACAGGCCCTACTCTCCAAGGAGGTGCAGGATGTCATTTTGGAGGCCAGAAGGCCATCAACTAGAAAAGCTTACTCCGCAAAATGGAAATGTTTTTGTGTCTGGAATGAGAAAAAGGGCCAGGATCCTGGAAAACTGAATTTACCTCAAATACTACAATATTTGGCTGAACTGCTAAGCAGTGGACTTTCTTTCTCCTCCATCAAAATACATGCCTCAGCCATTTCTGCAGAATACAACACTGATCCACCTTTATTCTCTCACCCTCTTAAGGCAGTTCCTCAGAGGGGCTAAGAATTTAAGGCCTCCAAGGAAACAACCAATACCTGCTTGGGATCTTAATTTCATTCTGGAAAAATTGACCTTGCCTCCCTTTGAACCAGCTGCCTCATCAGATTTGCAATATTTGTCCTGGAAAACAGCTTTCCTTCTGGCTATCACCTCAGCTCGTAGAGTTTCAGAACTACAGGCTCTCATGGCTGTCCAGCCTTTTATCATCTTCCATCAGGACAGAGTTTCCTTACGAACCAAGCCGTCCTTTATGCTTAAAGTGGTATCCAGGGTAGCTTTAAATCAGGCCATACATTTACCTACTTTTTATCCTAATCCTCAAAACAAAGGGGAGAGATTACTACATTCCTTGGACATCCACAGACAGCTGCGTTATTATTTGGACAGAACAAAGCCTTTCAGAAAATCAGAACAGCTCTTTGTGGCCTATGCGGTAGGAGCTCAAGGGAAGCCAATTTCCAAATAGACAATCTCAAAATGGATAGCCCACTGCATACGCTTTTGCTATTCCTTTCATGGCAAAACTGTTCCTACAGGCATTAGAACCCATTCCACCGGGACCACAGCCACCTCTGCAGCCTTCCTCAGAGGAGTTCCTACCAAGGATATTTTGAAAGCAGCCACTTGGAGTTCTGTGCATACCTTCTCCAAGCACTACAACCTACCATTATACTCCAAATCTAGAGCAGGCTTTGCCACTGCAGTCTTGCAGGGCATTTTGGCTCCTCCTAGTTCCAACTAGTGCCTACCACCCCTTTCTTAGCTTTGGGATTCTACCCATATGTTTTGACTGCAGCTGTATGCACTATGAACATAGTACAGTTTTGTACCTACCATAAATGTAGATGTTCGAGTGCTAATACAGCTGAAGTCCAGGTTTCCCTCCCCCTCTTGGGACTGGCCTATAGGCTAACACATCCTCATACAACCTGATTGGGGTTTTCATTTATGATGTATTTGCTTGAAACTACTGTATTTTGATTATATAGCACTGCATTATCACACAAATTTATGTATTGCCTTCCTTCTCGGGGCACCTGACATCTGGGGAAGAAAAACTGAAGAAAATGGCGTCGGCTGGTTCCTTTATACCCTGTCGCACTGACGTCGGGGAAGAAGCGACAACAACCGACGCCGGACCTAGACTTTGGAATTGGCCGACCGAGGACCAGCCTGACGGCAGGAGAACCCATCTGTTATGACTGCAGCTGTATTAGCACTCGAACATCTACATTTATGGTAGGTACAAAACTGTACTTTCCCATCCCCCTCCTGATAAAAGACATAGGCAAGACACTGATTCTGATTCCTCTGACCAGGTTTCTATTTCCACTGACTCCGCTTCTGATCAGAGATATTCTCTCCCTCCGTATGAGGGCTCTGATGCAGAAGAGTCCATACTTTCAGCCTCCCCACCTGAAGATTATTCCTTTGGGGAAACCCTGCACACCATGAGGGAGCATTTCCATTGGGAGAGCCAGGATTATTCAGAATCCAAGAAAAGGCTCAGAAACTTCCTTTTATTGCCTCAGCACAGGCCCCTCGCTATTCCCTCTGTGCTTGATATTGTTGTTGATGTTTTTTCTGAATCCAGTCTGTCTTTTGATTCTTTACCCCCTGCACCAGTCAAGCCAGACAGGTACTACAGAGTCCCTGACTCTCATAAATTTCTTTACAAAAACCCCGCTGCAGACTCGGAAACAATTTCTCAGGGTCCAAAGGGGGTTAAGGCTTCCACTGCTAAAAATCCTGTCCCCTCGGATAGGGATTCCAGAGCTCCGGACAGATGGGGGAAAAAAGTTTACACTTCTGCTACTTTAGCTGTAAGAGCTTTAAACTGTCAGTTTCACATGCTTAAATACCAACAGTACCTCATGTCATTGTTAAAACAGAAAATGGTTTCAAATACAGAAGGTCCTGACAGTAAGGAAATGCAGGATTTATTGCATGCAGTTGAACAAGTGGGAAAGTATACTCTGCAATCTGGTTTTGATTCATTAGAGGCTTCTTGTAGAGCCGCAGTTACAGGCTCTGTTATTCGAAGGCATGCTTGGTTGAAAGAACAAAGTTTACCTGACCATGTTAAAGTAAAATTATTGGATGCTCCATTACAGCATGATACTTTGGTGTTAAGGCAGAAGAGTTGTTAAAGAAAGTGGAGGATAAAGCAGAATCAATGCAGACAGTGAAAGATTTCTTATAGGTTTAACCACCTAGATTTAGCAGAAACTGGCCTTCAAAAAATTGGTCCTTTCTGGTGTCAGGCCACAAAGAGGCAGATACAGACACCCAAGAGGCAGATCTCAGCCCCAAGGCTCCTACCGGCCTAAACAATGGGGTGCTTCAGCCCCCAAAGGAGGGGAAGACAAATCACAGCCTTATAGGAAACAGTCCCAATGACTTCCCTCTGCAAATGCCAAGCACTTACCTTTTGACAGCACCCCTAGGGGGGAAGCTAGCACTTTTCTCAAAAAATTGGCACATGATCACCCAGGACAAGTGGGTGCTGAATATTGTTTCTTAGGGTTACAGTTCCACTTGCTTCCAAAACCAAAAGGTATGCCAGACCTGCCACAAAACCAGTGGGCAGAGGCACAAAAACAAATTGCTGCTCTTATGGACATGGGAGCAATTCAAAAAGTTCCACAGCAAGAACAGGGACAAGGATTTTGCTGAAGACTTTTCTTAGTACCCAGAAAGGACAAAGCCTGGAGACCAATACTGGACCTGTCAATTCTAAATACTTTGCTGGATGTTCCAAAATTCAAAATGTTAACACTACATCAACTTCTGCCCATGCTGGGCAGGACGGCTTGGCTAGTTACTTTTTACCTTAATGAGGCATACCTGCATGTCCCAGTCGGACAATCTTGCAGAAGACACCTCAGATTCATAGCAGGCTCAATGCATTACCAATTCTCTGCACTGCCCTTTGGCTTATGTACTGCTCCCAGGGTCTTCACAAAATGCCTGGCACCAGTAATTGCATTTTGCAGACAAAAAGGAATCCAAATATATCCCTACTTGGACGACTGCCTTATTCAAGCAGAGAGCAAGGACATTCTTCTAAAGCATCTGGCGTTTGTAAAAAGATTGCTAATTTGCCTAGGGTACACAGTAAATGAAAAGAAATATAAACTAGTGCCCTCTCAAGAGATAATTTTCCTGCGTGCAAGCTTAAATACAACTGCCCAGATGGCTTATCTCACGCCAGACAAACAAAGGCAACTGACTCATTACTTTCAAATGATGGCAACGAAGACCCAGCTCCCCTGCAAGAAAAATTCTGCAGGCTCTGGGCTTCATGGCATCCTGCATTCTACTAATTCCATATGCAAAACTGCATATGAGGAAGCTACAATGATATCTAAAAAGTGTTTGGACTCAGCATTGTCACAGCCTGGAGACCATCATAACTTTAAATGTTAAGTTGTCATTCTCGCCTTCATTCTTGCTGGATGGGTTCGGAGCAGACCCTCGGCTCCGACTCTGCCTATACTATAGCTCGAGAGCTATTTTTACCGGCTCGAGGCAGCCCTATATCCCACAATGCCATGCGCTAACTCCCCAGATCTCGTTTGCTGCTTCGCTGCGAGGTTGCGTTTTTACCGGCTCAGGTCAGTGTAAAAATTTATTTCTTTTTGTGAGGACTTTTAAAATTTAAGGTTAGTTTTCCCTATCTGTTCATTATCTTACCCTTAAAAGCTTAACAGTTTTCGTTAAGCCCCCCCCCCCCCTTCCTTTAGTCAAATTGATAAACGGGCCTTCGGGCTTTAGTTTTTCAATAGTTTGCCCGTTTTGAGTGGGTGTGTGTGTGTTTTCTTAGTCAGCCCTTTAACCTCTCCCCTTGTGTGAGTGTTTGAGTGAGTTGTGTGTGCTGACTGTGTTAGATTATTAGTGTCTACTATAATGTCCAAAGACACTAAAGTCTCAGGATTCAAGAAGTGTGACTCGTGCTGTCAGAAGATGTCTCTGACAGACTGTCACACTTCTTGCGTTTATTGCCTGGGACCCTTGCATCTGCAGGACTCTTGTTCTCTGTCTGTCACGGATTTAGTCCAGGAGTCCTGCAGGAGCACCGCAATGGGCTAATTTTGAGGGGCTTATTGAAGCCTGACGACTCCCCATCTAAGTCTGGCTTGGGGAAGTTGTCCAAGCCCGCCAAACCCTCTGCTCCAGTTCTTGAGTCGATGGCTGGCGGAACCGAAAGTGCTCCGACATCGGCTCTAGTTGGATCCGATGCGAGCAAGACTTTGCCCACTCCGAAACCCGTATCGGAGCAGACAGCGCGCAAGCGCTCTAGGTCACCCTCCGTAGAGTCCATTAGTTCGGCTCCAGGATCGCCCTTACTGTCGGAGCGGAGTCATAGGACTCATTCCTCCAGGTCTTCCAGGCTGTCCGACCATGACATTGAGAGGGTGGTCAGTAGACTCCTCAAGTCTCAGGCACTGGCCCAAATACTCCAAAGCCCATCTCACCAGACTGTGGCTCCCTCTGTGCCAATTTCGATTCCTCCTCCAACTCTTCAGTTGAGCTCGGAGCCGGAGTTTGTCGGAACTGGGACCTTACCCACGTCGGAGCCAATACTACCACCTTCAGCCCCGGCGTCGTCAGCTCTGACCTTTTCATTGGTGCCGTCCATGGAGTGGTCCGGGCGCCGGGACTCCATCGTCGGCTCCGAGGGGGTGAGTGGCATCGGACCCTTGTCTGACCCCGTTCTCCCTCTCGGAGCATCGGCGCTGGTTAATTCGGCCCCGACATTCTCGGAGCCTTCCCTGTCGGTGCCGGGAGCAGTCCTGGTATCCTTGGAGCCAGGACTTTCTTCTGTGCCTGATAGGGGAGCCTTTGAGGTGATGAGGAAGCGTGCTGGATCTGGTGTACGCTCCAAGGTTGGTTCCTTCAACTCCTCCCTCTACAGTGCCTTTTATGGTCTCTGGTCATCCTCTGGCAATTGATAGCAGAGATCCAAAGCGTAGGGTACCCAATTTGGGTGTCTCTTCTTCATCCGAGGCCTCCCCTGAAGCTTCAGGGGAACCCCCTAGGAAAAGAAAGTGCAAGAGGAAGCACGTAGACTCTCCCGAGTGTATCACTTCGGACACTGACTTGGATGAGTCGGAGGGTTCCCAGAGATCCACCTCTGAGGATGTCTCCTTTTCAGACATCCTGGAGATCCTGAAACAGAGGGGGAATTGGTCCACCCTCAAACTCTCCGAGGACGAGTCGGTTTACCTTGACGCTTTTGGTTCTCGCCCTTCCATCTCCTGGGTGTCCCCTCCTTTTGACCCACTGATGGAAGTAGTGGCCAGAAAGGCATGGGCAGCTCCTGAATCGATGGAACCTACCCCTAGGAGGCCTTCTAAATTTATTTCTGCTCCGGTAGACAAACAATTTCTGACCAAAGGTGTATCGGTAGATGCTATGGTGGTAGCAGCCACCACTAAGAAGGAATTAGCTGATCCTTCTGTACCTGTTCATCCCTCCTAATAAAGAGTCCAGGACTATGGACAGGTACGGTAAGCGGACATTTGCTTCAGCGACCTTTGCCATGCGGTCGCTGAGCTATTTGTCATTTCACCTGCCTTCAGAGAGACTTGCTCAAAGAACTGGGTGAAACCATACAGGATTCTTCTCCTGCGGGGTATCAGGACAAGATTAACTCCCAGCTGGCTACCCTGAATTCCATTGCCAACTCCTCCATGCGGCTTATCTCTTATGCAGCCGATGGAGCGAGTAGGGCCGCAGGCACAGGTGTTGCGTTAAGACGTCACGCCTGGATGCGAGACTGTAGTTTTGCTGATCCTTTCAAGGCGTCCTTCACCAACACTCTCTTTGATGGTTCAGAGTTGTTTGGACCTCAGGTGAAGAATACCCTCTCCAGGTGCGAGCAAGATGGTAAGACTTTCTCTGCCATGGGAGTCCACTTCTCCACACCATCTAGACCATACCCTAAAGGTCAGAAGGGTGGAAAGATGTGGTCCCGCAAACCACAGGGAGTCACGCCTGCCGCACGTGGTGAACCCCCCCCCAGAGGCAGAAGGGGGAACAATAATAGACGCCACCCCAGGGCAGAGGGGGTCCACAGAACCAGGGTTCCAGGGAATCCTTCCTTGACCAACCCTTTCAGCATCCCTGAGAAGCTGCCCGACTGTCCACCTTCGGAGGCAGTCGGGGGAAGATTATCTCTGTACCCGGAAGCCTGGCAATCCCTCTCTCAAGACAAATGGGTACAGTCGATCATATCCGAGGGTTACAAAATCCCCTTCATTTCCCCTCCGATCCAACCGCCAAGACCTCTCCCAGATGTACCACCCGGACAAAGGGGTCAAGCACAGCTAGAGATAAAAAAGCTGTTGGAAAAAGAGTCATCCAGGCAGTCCCAGCAGACCAGCTAGGATCCGGAATCTACTCCAGGTTCTTTTTGGTACCAAAAAAGACAGGAGACTGGAGACCCATTTTGGACCTCAGCAGACTGAACAAGTCTGTGCAGAAGACAAAATTTCGGATGGTAACGCTGCAGTCCATTCTGCCCTTCTTGGGCAGAGACAACTGGATGTGCTCGTTAGACCTTCAGGACGCGTACTATCATGTAAAGATACACAGGCGCTCCAGGAGGTTTCTCCGCTTCCGGCTGGGAGCCAGTCATTACCAATTCAGAGCCCTGCCCTTTGGTCTCACCACAGCCCCCCGGGTGTTCACCAAATGTTTGGCAGTGGTCACAGCTCACCTGGGACAAAAAGGATTCCAGGTGTTTCCATATTTAGACGACTGGCTCATTTCCGCTACCACCAAGCAGCATCTTAATCATAGCCAGGGATTACACCATTCGCATTTGCAACAAACTAGGTATTTCCATAAATTTCGCAAAATCCTCCTTGTCGCCTTGTCAATGTATAAACTTCATAGGTGCCGTGTTAAACACTACAGAAATGTCTGCAACATTACCACCTCAGAGAGTGACAGACATACAGCAGAATGTTCAGTTTCTGTTTCAGTCCAACAGAATTCAAGTCAAGTTAGTACTGAAAACATTAGGCCTAATGGCAGCGGCGATTCTCCTTCTCCCATTAGCCCGCTTCCACATGAGAATTCTCCAGTGGATGCTTTTTTCTCAGTGGTCCTTTCAACAGCTCCCAATGACTCGCAACATTTTGATAACCCCAACTTGCAAAAAACACCTCTCCTGGTGGATGGTCTCCCCTCAACTTCTGCAGGGCAGACCCTTTGTTCTTCCCTCTCCAGTTGCCACGGTGACAACGGATGCCTCCCTGATCGGGTGGGGGGGGCACTATCAGGGCAGGACTGTCCAGGGCACATGGCAACAATTAGAATGCCACCTGCACATAAATGTCCTGGAGATGAGAGCAGTGCTTTTATCGTTGCAAGCCCTTCAGGACTCTCTTCCCACGGGGACTATAGCAGTTCAAACGGACAATATGTCTGTAGTGTGGTACATAAACAAGCAGGGCGGAACAAAGTCCTACCCCCTATGTCGAGAAGCACTCGGACTTTGGCAGTGGGCGATCTCCTCCCAACGGTTTCCGATAGCAACGCACATCCCCGGGAGGTCCAACGTCATAGCGGACAGACTCAGCAGAACAATTCTCATGCCTCACGAGTGGTCTCTAAATCAGGCGGTAGCAGAGAGAATTTTCCAGAAGTGGGGCCAGCCTTGCTGCGACCTTTTTGCAACACCTCAAAACAGCAAGTGCCTCTACTTCTTCACACTCTTCCCTCTACCAGGCCATCCCCCCAGAGACGCTCTTGTCCACGATTGGCCTCGGGGTCTTCTATACGCTTTTCCCCCTTTTCCGTTGATTCCACAGTTCAGAAAGCAACCGCATTGAGATCCAAAATGATCCTCATTGCTCTGTACTGGCCTCGACAAGTATGGTTTCCGTTCCTGCACCGTTATCCACTGGAACAGCCCTGGCATCTGGAACCATTTCCAGACCTTTTGACCCATCTGACGGGCAAGCTGCACCAGTCTCTTCAGTCCCTCAACCTCACAGCTTGGTTGCTCCACTTCCAACCATAGCCAGGCTTCCCTTTATTTCTCTTTCTGTCCGTGATATCATTCTTGCCTCCCATAAGTCCAATACTAGGAAGACTTATGCGAGTAAATGGAAGCGTTTTTCGTTCTGGGCAGAAGCTAGGTCCTTAGATCCTTTTAATGCACCAATTCATAAAGTTCTAGATTTTCTGGCGGAGCTTTTTCATTCAGGGTCGTCGTCGGCCACTATCAGAGTACAACTAGTGGCCATTGCCAATTTTCATGTAGGGCTCTCTGAAACCAATATTATGTCCCATAAACTCTGTAAAGCTTTCCTCAAGGGCATCTTCTTGCTCAGACCTCCTATTAAGGATCCTCCTCCACAATGGGATCTAAATTTAGTGTTAACTTCATTAATTCTCCCTCCCTTTGTGCCTGCAGCTTCTTGTTCCCTCAAGCTTCTCTCTTGGAAAACTCTGTTTTTGGTGGCTATAACATCTGCCAGAAGGGTGTCGGAACTTCAGGCCTTGTCTGTCCGTCCCCCTTATTTGGTTTTTCATAAAGACAGGGTAGCTCTCCGAACGAATCCTTCCTTCCTACCAAAAGTTTCTTCTGAATCAAATCTGAACCACACTATTGACTTGCCTGTTTTCTTCCCAAATTATTCAAACAGGGCTGAACAGAAACTACATTCCTTGGATGTTCATAGTCAACTGCGGTATTATCTAGACAGGACAAAACAATTCAGAAAGTCAGAACAGCTCTTCCTCTCTTATGCTGAAGGAAAGAAAGGACTTCCAGTATCAAAGGTAACTCTTTCCAGATGGTTAGCATCCATCATTACCTTTGTCTGCGAGTTGAGACACAAACAACTTCCTTCAAGACCAAAGGCTCATTCAACCAGGGCACTATCAGCCTTTCAAGCAAGGTTACCATTAGATGCCATTTGTGCAGCAGCTACATGGGCTTCTCAACATACTTTTGTTACCCATTACAAACTTGATATAGCCTCCAGAAATAGAGCTGACTTTGGTTCCACCGTACTCAGGAGTCTGTTCCGTTAAGCCACCCAGGACCAAGGTGCTAGGGACGCTGTCCCATCCAGCAAGAATGAAGGCGAGAATGACAACTTAACATTAAGAAGTTATGTACCTACCATAATGTTCCATGTTAGTTGCCTTCTTCTCGCCTTCTTTCTTGCGTCCCTCCCTCCTGCCCCCTAGCCTGGACAGACTTGAAGGTCTCTGAGTCCTTTTCTTTCATGATACATAGTTATTCAGGGTTACCCGTATCATCAGTGTTACCAGCAGGTAGACCGTATTTTTATATAATGGCTTATTTTTTGGTAACAATAAAACTATACCATGTGTTAGCTGTCAATGAGATCTGGGGAGTTAGCGCATGGTATTGTGGGATATAGGGCTGCCTCGAGCCGGTAAAAATAGCTCTCGAACTATAGTATAGGCCGAGTCGGAGCCGAGGATCGGCTCCGAACCCATCCAGCAAGAAAGAAGGCGTGAAGAAGACAACTAACATGGAACGTTATGGTAGGTACATAACCTCTTATTCCCTGCCTACAACAGGAGTTTTGATGGTGGGCCCAGGCCTGTCACCACAACAAGGGACAGCCTTTCACTTTACCCACAGCCAGGCAGACAGTAACAACAGATGCATCGGATTATGCCTGGGGGGCACATATGGCAGGAAAATGTATTCAGGGCACGTTGCCCAAGGAATAAGTGCATCTTCACATCAGTCAAAAAGAGATGCTAGCTGTACAGAATGCCCTGACAGCTTTCAAGGACCTGCTACATCCAGGACAACTATTAATAAAGACTGACAATACCACAGTTATGTGGCACATAAGCAAGGGGGCACACATTCCTACCCCCCTATGCAGGCAAGCCATGACTTTGAGGAACACAGTACTGACCTATCAAGTACATCTGCAGGCACAATTCCTGCCAGGAACAAAAAATACACTGGCAGACGAATTAGGCAGAAATCTCATGGATCCTCATGAATGGAAACTAAATACACAGGTATTCAGCATGATAACGAGGAAATGGGGACGCCCAGACATAGATCTTTTTGCCTCCCCTCACAATTACCAAATATAGAAATTCTGCACAAGAACCTATCACTCTCAAGCATGGAAAGTGGATGCTCTATCATTCAGCTGGAAAGGCCTGACTGTCTATGCCTTCCCTCCAGTGCCTCTTCTTACCAAGGTACTCCTAAAAGACAGACAAGAAAGGCTAAAAATGATTTTGATTGCCCCAGACTGGCCACGCCAGCACTGGTACCCAATCTTAGAGTTTGTCTCAAGGCCCAGCTTGGCCTCTACCTCAAATTCCTCATCTTCTGACACAACAAAACAATTGGATTCTGCACAGTCAACTCAGAACCTTAAATCTGGCAGCATGGCAGATAATGTAGCCATTCAGACTGCACCTCTCTCTAAAGCTGTTATGAATGTCATTTTAGAAGCCAGGAGGCCCAGCACTAGGAAATCTTATGCAGAAAAATGGAAGATATTCTGTGCTTGGAACCAGGCACAAGGGCTCAAACCACTTGTCCCTAATATACCTCAGATTTTACAATACCTAACTGAGATGCTGGACAAAGGCCTATCTTTCTCATCAATTAAAATCCATGCCTCTGCCATTTCAGCTCATTACAATACGGAACCTCCTATTTTTTCACATCCCCTCTACTGCGACAGTACCTCAGTGGGGCAAAAAATATAAGACCCCCAAGGAGAGCATCAGTACCAACTTGGGATCTCAATTTTGTTTTAGAAAAACTCGCACTGCCTCCTTTTGAACTAGCCAGCACAGCTGATCTAAAATTCTTATCATGGAAAACTGCTCTGCTCCTAGCAATAACTTCAGCAAGAAGAGTCTCAGAGTTACAGGCATTAATGGCTGTGGAACTTTTCATCATTTTTCATCAGGACAGGGTCTCTCTTAGGACAAACCCAACATTCATGCCAAAAGTGGTCTCCAATGTGGCCTTGAACCAAATTCTTTTACCTACTTTCTACCCAAATCCCCAGAATAAAGGGGAGAGACTTCTGCACTCTTTGGATATATACAGCTACGATTCTACTTGGACAAAACAAAAGCTTTCAGAAAAACTGAGCAACTGTTTGTAGGCTATGCTGCAGGATCCTATGGAAAACCTATTACAAAGCATCCAATTTCAAAATGGATAGGCCACTGCATCCGCTTCTGTTATGCACAACATGGCAAATCAGTGCCTAAGGGCATTAGGCCTCATTCTACCAGAGCAGCAGCCACTTCAGCAGCTTTCCTCAGAGGAGTACCAACCAAAGACATTTTAGAAGCTGCAACCTGGAGCTCAGTGCACACTTTCACCAAGCACTACCACTTACCTCTCTACTCTAAATCCAGAGCAGGCTTTGCTTCTGCAGGGCATGGTAGCCTCTCCAAATCCAATTTAGACCCAGCCGCCCAACCTCAGCTTTGGGATTCTACCCAAGTGTAATAACTGCAACAGTGAAAACACTATGAACATAGTACAGTTGTGTACCTACCATAAATGTAGATGTTCGAGTGTATTCACTGTTGCAGTCCAGGATGTCCAAGGATGCATCTGCAGTCCTTACAAATGGGTTGTCCTGTCGTCAGGCAGCCCTTCGGTCGGCCGGATTCCAAAGTCTGGGTCCGGCTTTGGCTGGTGTCGCACTTCACCCGACGTCATCGCTGCAGTTTTTCGGGTATAAAGGCATCAGCCGACGCCATTTTCCCCAGTCTTTCTTGCCGCGTGGCACCCAAAGCAGAAGCTGTTCGCAAGTGCCGGTCGGTCAGATCCAGAGATTACTACTACCGAATACTACTTCGAAGACTTCTAAAAAGCTAAGTACCCCGTTGGGGACTCTTTCTTGCCTCAGCCGATGACAGAGAAATTGAATAACTGTTTATCTTGTGGGAAACAAATACCTCATAAAGATTTCCACTCCTACTGTATACATTGTTTAGGCCCAGACCACGACGTAGCAGCTTGTCTAGCCTGTGCTTCTTTTAACCGACGGACGCTTAGACGTCGGTCGGAGTTTGCTGAACAGATTTTCGGCTCTGATTTTGCCTATATTATGCCGTCGGATCCTCCGACAACGCAAATTTCCAAAAAAACGTAAAGAAAAGGACCGACTCTCGCGGTCCGTGGTTTCGGCCGAAACCGCGATTAAGCAAACCGCGAGTGTCTCTGTTTCGGCTGAAACTGAGCAAGAGGTTCTTTCTTCAGCCGAAACCATGCCTTCTACCGAGGCCTCCTCTAACCTGGTAGAATCGGCTTCTGAAATCCAACCTTCTGTTGCGGTTTCTCAGGAATTATCAGACACTATTCCCCTGGATATTTCAACCCCTGCACGTGGAGCTGCCAGGCCTCCTGCAGCCATGTCTATTAAGGCCTTTGCCAGGGCTAAAGCAGCCAAAGCTTCAAAAACTGTGCCTGCCAAACCCCCTCACACAGGCCCAGCACTAGCTCTCATATGCTTTCTTTGGCTGAGGATCTAATTTCCTTAATTCGTGGATCCCAGCCTCATCCAGACAGGTCCTCTCTCCCACCTCCAGAAAAGAGGCCTAGAGCAGAGCCCCCTGAACCAGTATCCACTGATGATTCTTCTGATGACTCAGAACATACAGACCCTCCTGAGGCTTCTTATTCTCCTTACGAAGACTCTGATGCTGAAGAGTCCATTCCTTCAGCCTCTCCACCTGAGGAATTTTCCTTTGGGGAAACCTTGCATGCTATGAGGGAACAATTTCAGTGGCAGGGCCAAGATTTCTCAGACTCCAGAAAAAGGCTTAGAACCTTTCTACATTTGCCACAGCATAGGCCTTTAGCTATACCTCCAGTTCTTTCTGTTGTAGATGATGCATTTAATGATGCTTGCACTGTTCCTGATTCATTACCTCCGGCTCCTGCTAAGCCCGATAGGTTCTACAGGGTCCCGGACACTCATCACCATTTATACAAGGCTCCTTTTGCAGATCCAGAGACTATCTCCCAGGGCCCTAAAGCTGCAGCAGCTACTTCTACTAAAAACCCCCTCACCTCTGAAAGGGAATCCAGGTCCCTAGAGAGATGGGGTAAAAAAGTTTACACTTACCTTGTCAGCTAGGGCTTTGAACTGCCAATTTCATATGATTCAATATCAAGAGTTTATGCTTGACCAGTTAACTAAAAAGCTGTCCTCTGAAGAATCTTTAGATAAAAAATATGTTCAGGAAATGGTACATAACATACAGCAAGTTAGTAACCATTCTTTAAAATGTGGCTATGATGCACTGGAAGCTTCCTTTAGATCAGCCATGACTGGCGCAGTTATCAGGAGACATGCATGGTTGAAGGAACAGGCATTACCAGACCATGTCAAATCAAGGCTTTTGGATGCACCCATGGACAAGGTCAATTTATTTGGTTCCCCTGCTCAGCAGGTACTAAAAAAGATGGAAGAAAAGGCGAAATCTGTACAAACGGTGAAAGATTTCTTACAGGTTCAATCTCCAAGGTTTAGCAGGAACTGGCCCTCCAAGAATTGGTCCTTTCCGGACTCCTCTAAGACACAGAGAGGCAGGAATAGGCGTTCTAGAGGCAGAAACCAATCCAGGGGTGCCTACAGGGGATGCCAGTGGCAAGGTAACAACCAGCGAGGCACGGACGCAGCCACCACCACTACAACAACTCAATCACAGTGACTTGACAGTGGCACCGCCTACCAGGGAACAACTAGAAGCACCCTTAGGCGGAAAGCTAACCTTATTTTCAAAGAACTGGCATTGCATCACAAGGGAAAAATGGATTTTGCAAACTATAGACCAAGGTTACAGGTTCCATTTCCATACTCTACCAGGGAAGAGAATAATGCCAAACCTACCACCTACTCAAAGGGCAGAAGCTCTAAAGCAAATATCTCAGCTATTAAGAATGAGAGCTGTGGAAAAGGTACCATCTATGGAGCAAGGAAAGGGATTTTACTCCAGACTCTTCCTGGTACCAAGGAAAGAAAGCAAATGGAGACCCATTTTAGACCTGTCCGCTTTAAACACATTCCTCATTGTTCCAAAATTCAAAATGCTGACCCTACAGCAGCTTCTTCCCATGCTGGGCAAGGAGTCTTGGCTGGTAACTCTAGATCTCAAGGAGGCATACCTGCACGTCCCTATACGACCAATTTGCAGAAGATACCTCAGATTTCTTGCAGGATCAGAGCATTATCAATTTTCAGCATTGCCCTTTGGCTTATCTACTGCGCCCAGAGTGTTCACGAAATGCCTGGCATCAGTAATTGCTCATTGCAGACTTCAGGGGTTCCAAATTTATCCCTACCTGGACGACTGCCTGATACAAGCGGACAACAAAAACAAGCTAACAGAAGACTTACAGAGTCATTTACCTGCTGCAAGCCTTGGGATATACAGTCAATATAAAAAAGTCAAGGCTGATTCCATCCCAAAGAATAACCTTTCTGGGTGCAGAGCTGGACACATCAAAACAAATGGCATTCCTAACTGCAGAAAAGAAAGAGCAACTACCTCTCTACTTCTTGGCATTAACAAAGCAGAACCATCTAACTGCAAGAAAAGTACTGCAAGCTCTAGGCTTCATGGCATCCTGCATAATTCTGGTCCCTCATGCCAGACTGCATATGAGAAAGCTACAGTGGTACCTAAAGAATTTGTGGTCCCAAAACAAGCACAGCCTAGAAACCAAAATTCCAATAATCCCATGCCTGAAGCAGGAGTTCCTATGGTGGGCTCAGGCCTGTCAATCAAACACAGGATTGCCCTTCTGCAACAGTCAACCAAGCCAAACCATCACGACAGATGCCTCAGACCTCGGTTGGGGGCACACATGCTGGGCAAGTGCATACAAGGCTTATGGACTCAAGACCAGCTGCGCCTACACATAAATCTAAAGGAAATGCTGGCAGTAAAATTGGCAATCCAGTCATTCAGACCATTTCTCCAAGAAGGTCAGTTGATAAGGACAGACAACACCACAGTTATGTGGTACATCAACAAACAGGGAGGCACACATTCATATCCTCTATGCCGGCTGGCACTGGACCTATGGGATGTGGCCCTGAGCTACAACATTCAGTTACAAGCAATTTTTGTACCGGGAAAGAAAACATTCTAGCAGACATATTAAGCAGAACTACCACAGATGCCCACGAATGGATGCTACACTCGGTCATCTTCAAAGCCATCACAAGAGAATGGGGATTACCACAAATAGACTTGTTTGCATCCCCACTCAATCACCAGCTAAAGAAATTCTGCACAAGGACGTACCACCCACTTGCTTGGAAGGTGGACTCCTATCTTTCAGTTGGAAAAACCTGACAGCATACGCATTCCCACCACTTCCTTTGATGCACAAGGTGCTTCTGAAGATCAAAGAGGACCGTCCAAGGATCATTCTGATAGCTCCAGACTGGCCAAGACAACATTGGTACCCATTGCTGAGGAGCATGTCTCGGGAACAAATATGGACACTACCCCTGATCCCATTACTGTTAACACAGAACAACTACAACATCCTGCATCCAAACCTGAAAACTCTGCAGCTAACTGCCTGGAACATTACACAACAGCAATTAACCCAAATTTATCCCAAAGGGTTAAAGACATAATCCTGGAGGCTCGTAGACCTTCAACAAGAAAGAATTATGCAGCAAAATGGAAATGATATCTCATTTGGAGTACTGCAAAGGGAGAAGATGTGACACGGGTAAACATAGCCAACATCCTGGAGTACTTGGCAGAGCTCTTCCACACAGGCCTGTCCTATTCCTCCATCAAGATACATGCATCAGCTATTTCAGCAGAATACAGCTTGGATCCTCCTGTCTTCTCTCATCCTCTGCTCAGACAGTTTCTGAGAGGAATTAAAATGTAAAACCTCCCAGGAAACCACCATTGCCAGCATGGGACTTGAACTTTGTGCTAGAAAAATTGACACTTCCCCCTTTCGAGCCAGCAGCAACAGCAGAATTACAATACTTATCCTGGAAGACTGCTTTCCTGCTGGCAATAACTTCAGCAAGAAGGGTCTCTGAACTACAGGCATTAATGGCAGTGCAACCCTTCCTGATCTTCCATCAAGATAGTGTCCATGAGAACAAACCCTACATTTATGCCTAAGGTGGTATCCAGAGTGTCATTAAATCAGGCTATCCACCTACCTACATTCTTCCCAAACCCACAGAACAGCCGAGAAAGACTCTTGCATACCTTGGATGTACATAGACAATTACGCTACTACCTGGACAGGACTAAGTCCAATAGAAAAACTGACCAGCTTCTGGTAGCATATGCCACAGGAAAGGAAGGAAAACCAATTTCAAAACAGACAATCTCCAAATGGATTGGAAATTGCATTAGATTTTGTTACTCCTACCATGGAAAGAAAACTCCAGAGAACATCAGGCCTCACTCCACAAGGGCTACAGCCACTACCACAGCTTTCTTACGAGGAGTGGCTACCAAGGACATTATAGAAGCTGCTACTTGGACCTCCGTGCATACATTTGCCAAGCATTACAATTTACCTTTATACTCTAGATCCCGAGCAGGTTTTGCCACTGCTGTTTTGCAAGGGATCCTAGCTACACCATAATCTCTACTTTTTTCCTCCTCCCCTTGTTTAGCTATGGTATTCTACCCATTTGTAAGGACTGCAGATGCATCCTTGAAGGACATAGTACAGTTTTGTACCTACCATAAATGTAGATGTCCGATAGGAATGCATCTGCAGTCAGGATTACCCTCCCACCTTCCCTCTGAGGTACTCCTATGGTATTTGCCATCCTTCAGCTAGCTTGGGGGGGATCTATTATGGTGTATTTGTTTGTATATATGTACATACATGCTTATTTTATGTGTTTGCTCTCTACTATTTGGAAACATTGGCATTTATCCAAATTTAGCCATCCAAGAGGGCACCTGGCATCTGGGGCAAGAAACACTGAGGAAAATGGCGTCGGCTGATGCCTTTATACCCGAAAAACTGCAGCGATGACGTCGGGTGAAGTGCGACACCAGCCGAAGCCGGACCCAGACTTTGGAATCCGGCCGACCGAAGGACTGCCTGACGACAGGACAACCCATTTGTAAGGACTGCAGATGCATTCCTATCGGACATCTACATTTATGGTAGGTACAAAACTGTACTTTACCCACCATCCCCCTTTTCATTGCTGGGACTTTTCTGTACTTCTCACCTCTATACAACCTATATGGTGTATTTGCTTGTAGATGAAGGAAATGTTTATAGTAATATATGCATGTTTTTTGGCATAATTTTATCTTTCCAGCCTTCCTATCTGGGGGCACCTGACATCTGGGGCAAGAAAAACTGAAGAAAATGGCATCAGTTGCAACTTTTATATACTCATGACGCACTGATGTCAGGGAAGATGCGACAGCAACCGACGCCAGACCAAGACTTTGGAACTCGGGCCGACTGCGGGTCACCTGCCAGCAGGATAACCCAAGTATAATGACTGCAACAGTGAATACACTCGAGCATCTACATTTATGGTAGGTACACAACTGTACTTTATGAAGGAATCGCCTATCTGGATACATACATTTACAAACATGAAGGTGGTTTACATTCTAAAATACATCGGAAAAATGCATTTTCCAATGACCATCTTGAATATGGTAGTTTTCATCCAGAAAAGTTAAAATATAATATTTATAAAGGACAAATGTATAAGAGCTGTACGTATGACTTCAGATTATAACACACTAGTAGATGAAATTAAATTTATAACTGGTATGTTTCAGGAGAGGGGATACCCATTAGAAATGATGCATGACGTGGGACAATATGCTTTACAAGAATGGGGGAGAAAATACAAACCTTTATTAGGATCTGGTACAGACAGTAATCTGGTACAAAAGTCTTTCAGGAACATGAATAGGAAGTACAATGAGATAGATCAACATCAGAGATGTCTCATTATTCTATACAACCCAATTGCCAAAGACTTGATTAATATTATAAACAAATATTGGTATTTGATTACATGAGATTCCCACTTACCTGAAATAAAAGGTTCAAAACCAGGAACAGTTTTTAAGATGGGGAAAAAACATCAAAGGTTACTTGGAGCAACATAAATCGGGTAATCGTGATAGAAATAGTGGAAAGGTTCATCATACTACAAAATGTGGATCATGCAATCAATGTAGAGATATATTTGATAAAGAAAAAGTGGTAATACAAAGCATATTCAAGCCTATAGTTAAATTCTTCAAAGGAAATTGCAATACAAAAATGGTGGTTTATATAGCTTTGTGTAATCAATGTGCAAGTTATGTGGGGAAGACAGAGAGATGTCTTAAAAAACGTATATATGAACACATGTACAACATCAGGAGGATGGACCCCACTAATGCTTTATATAGACACATAGAAATGAAAGGAAACCTGCATGAATTTAAATTTTCTATTTTAGACACCATTAGGAAGGATCCCAGGGGAGGAGATCATAAGACCGCATTAAGCTATAGGGAAACTTGGTGGCAGTTGTATTTGGACTCAACGCCACCTGGGCTTAATGATTTCATTTCCTGTAAGCCCATATTGGAAACAAATTAGTATTATAATCCAACTGGGATTGTCTTCCTAACGTCCACTAAGTTCTCATATCTTTTAGCATTTATCAAGTTTCTTATGTTTTTTTAAAATGCACACAAGTAGGAAATACAAGCAATTGACATTTGTTTACATATTCTGCTGTATATATCTTTTTGGATGGACCTATTTTGGATATATTTTCTTTAGATATATTTGTTGCTTGTATTTTTTTGCATGTATACAAATCTTTTGTATACATTGTTTCCTTGGATACATTTCCTGCATTCGTTTAGTCACTAATACTATGCATCAGTTTTTATGCAAAGTACAGCCATTTACATTACATATTATTGTAGCCAATATGGCCACAGTTATATTTTTATATAGGGTAGCGGTATACATTTTATATGGTGTTATTTGTATGGCGGTCTCTTAATAGACAAGTTGGATTTATTTTGTATATATTTTTGTATACTGCTACCAGTTGGCATAGTGTCTATTGCGAACGCATTTGGACGGACTCGTGTTCAAGTATAGTAATTCAACAAGATATTTCTCTTCTAGATATTACTTCACTTTTTACTTTTTATTTTCATTTTTATTTTTTCAATCCCCAGCATTGTCTTATGACATGTAGAAACACTCATTATCATTAGGTTAAGGCTGTATTGTATGATGTCAGTATATATGAAATATGTAGGTTTTGACAGTAGGACGGGCAGTTTAAACATGCAATGTTAAGTTGTCAATCTCGCCTTCATTCTTGCTGGATGGGTTCGACTTGGCCACTCTAAAAGCTCGAGAGCTAGTTCCACCGGCTCGAGGCTCCCCTATATCCCACAATGCTAGGCGGTAACTCCCCAGATCTCGTTTGCCGCTACAGCGATCGAGGTGTGTTCCTACCGGCTCAGGTTAGTTTTTTGGTAAAGAACTAGTTTCTTAGCCTTTTTTTTTCCCCCCTTTAAAGTTAGTTGTTTCTTATAAATAGTTAGTTTTACGTTAGTTTATCCCATTCCCGTGGACTTTCCACTCCCCTTTTTCCACAAAATCTTTAGATTTTTCCCAAGGGCCCTAGGCCCAGTCCCTCCCCTTCTATAGTGAGTGACTGTGTTTTATAGGGATTTTTATTTCTAACTACTATAATTTGTTTAAATTAGTTTTAATTTACCCCTAAGTGTAATCGGTGTGTGTGTGTGCTTGTGTGTTACACTTTCCCTTAGATATGTCTGAGGAATCAAAGGTCTCAGGCTTTAAGAAGTGTGACTCGTGCTGTCAGAAGATGTCTCTGACAGACGGTCACACTTCTTGTGTGTACTGCCTGGGACCTTTGCACCTGCAGGACTCATGTGCTGTTTGCCATGGCTTCAGCCCTAGAGTCCTGCAGGAGCGAAAAAATAAACTTATTCTAAGGGGCTTACTTAAGCCTGAGGGTTCCTCGACTCTGTCATCGGGGAAACCCTCTAAGCCTTCTAGACCTTCAGCTCCAGCCTCTGAGCCGTCTTCTGGAGGCCCTAAAGCTATTCGAACATCGGCTCCGGCCGGAGCCGATGAAACTCTAATACAAGCCCCTACGGTGTCCTCGGCTCCGGCCAGAGCCGAGGAAAACATTACTCTGTCGGCTCCGATTATTTTATCGGAACTGACATCTAGAAAGAGGTCCCGCTCTCCATCTATTGGCTCCGTTCATTCGGCTCCAGCATCACCCTTGCTGTCTGAACGGAGCCATAGATCTCACTCTTCTAGGTCTTCCAGGTTATCGGACCATGACCTTCAGAGAGTAGTGAGTCGACTTCTTAAGTCCGAGGCATTAGCCCAGATGCTTCAAAGTCCGACTCAACAGTCGAGACCTACTCCTACCACTCACACTATTTTTCCTCTGACTCTTTTGAGTTCGGAGCCGGGGCGGCTCGGACCCGAGACTGTGGTGGCGTCGGAACAGATACCTTTGTCTTCGGTTCCGTCGTCTGCTCCGATGTCTTCTTTGGAAGAATCTCGGCGCTGGACTTCCCTCGTCGGCTCCGAGGGGGCAAGTGGCATTGGACCCTTGTCCGACCCCGCTGTCCCTCTCGGTGCTTCGGCGCTGGTGAGTTCGGCTCAGACTTCGGCCTCGGAGCCATCACTGTCGGTGCCGAGGGAGGTTTTCAGTTTTTCGGAACGGAGACCTCCGGCTCTGCCTGACAGGGGTGCCTTCGAGGTCATGAGGAGCGTGTTAGAACCAGGTTCTACTCCACAGTCTGTTCTTTCTGCCCCTCCCCCTATGGTGCCTCCGGTGATTTCGACTCACTCTCATCCCCGACCGTGAGAGCCAGCTCCTCAAGTTTCCCCTGTGGGATCTCCTCCTCTTCGAGGCCTCTCCTGACCCTGTAGGAGAGCCCCTAGGAAGAGGCAGTGTAAGAGGAAGCACATTGACTCCTGAGTCTGTCACCTCTGACACTGATTTAGAGGATTCTGAAGGTTCCCCTCATTCCCCCTCTGAAGATGTCTCCTTTGCAGACATCCTTGAAATCTTAAAACAAAGGGGGAATTGGCCAGCCCTCAACCCTTCAGAGGATGAATCAGTGTACCTTGAGGCGTTTGGCTCTCGCCCTTCCACCTCCTGGGTGTCCCCTCCCTTTGACCCCCTTATGCAAGTGGTGGCAAAGAAGGCTTGGCGCTCCTGACTCAGTGGAACCCACCCCAGGAGACCATCAAAATTCATCACGGCCCCCAAGGATAAAGAATTTCTGACCAAAGGCGTCTCTGTTGATGCTATGGTGGTGGCTGCGGCTACCAAGAAGGAGTTGGCTGATCCTTCGGTGCCTGTTCATCCTCCTAACAAGGAGTCTAGGTCGATGGACAGGTACGGGAAGCGGATGTTCTCGTCAGCGACCTTTACTATGAGATCGCTGAATTACCTGTGTCATTTTACTCGACTTCAGAGGGACTTACTCAAGGAAGCGAGTGAAATGTTGAAGGACCCAACAGCTGCGGGTTTTCAGGATAGGATGAACTCTCAGCTGGCTACCCTTAATTCTATAACCAACTCCTCCATGCGCCTCCTTTCATATGCGGCTGATAGAGCAAGTAGAGCGGCAGGTACAGGTGTAGCCTTGCGTAGGCAGGCCTGGATGCAGCTTTGTAACTTTGCGGACCCTTTTAAGGCGTCCTTCACTAATTCCCCCGTTGATGGATCATCTCTCTTTGGTCCTCAAGTGAAGGAAACCCTGACTAGGTGCGAGACTGATGGCAAAACTCTTTCTGCCGTCTGAGTCCGTTTTTCTACTCCTTCTAGACCTTACCCCAAAGGTCAGAAGGGGGGAAAGATGTGGTTCCGTAAACAATCTCAAGGAGACTTGCCTGACGCACAGAGTCGATTCCCCTCTAGAGGCAGAAGGGGGAACAACAATGGTAGACGCCGTCCTAGAGGCAGAGGTGGCCTGCAGAATCAGGGCAGTCGAGAATCCTTTTCTGACAAGCCCTTTCAGCATCCCTGAGGTGTTGCCCGACTGTCCACCTTCGGAGGCAGTCGGGGGAAGGTTGTCACTGTACCCAAAAGCCTGGCTATCCCTAACTCAAGACAAGTGGGTACAGTCTATCATTTCTGAAGGCTACAGAATCCCTTTCCTTTTCATTCCGAAGCTGTCCAAAAAATCCCTTCCAGACGTTCCACCCAGTCAAAGGGAGCAAGCAGCATTAGAAATTTCAAAGCTGCTGCAAAAGAGCCATTCAACCAGTGCCAGCAGACCAAGTAGGATCCGGAACCTACTCCAAATTCTTTTTGGTTCCAAAGAAAACGGGGGACTGGAGACCCATTTTGGATCTCAGCAACTTGAACAAGTTTATCAAGAAAACAAAGTTCCGGATGGTCACACTGCAGTCCATTCTTCCCCTTTTGGGGCGGGACAGCTGGATGTGCTCTATAGATCTCCAGGATGCGTACTATCACATCAAGATGAATCGACGCTCCAGGAGGTTTCTCCGCTTCAGGCTGGGAACCAGTCATTTTCAATTCAGAGCCCTGCCCTTTGGTCTCACTACAGCCCCCCGAGTGTTTACCAAATGCATGGGCAGTGGTAGCCTCTCATCTGAGACTACAAGGATTCCAGGTGTTTCCTTATTTAGACGACTGGCTCCTTACAGCCCCCACCAAGCATCTTCTACTCCTCGCCAGAGACTACACCTTTCGCACATGTCAGGCGCTAGGCATTTCAATAAACTACGAAAAGTCTGTCTTGTCGCCTTGTCGTGTTATTACTTTCATAGGCGCAAATCTAGACACAGTCAAGATGTCAGCCAGACTCACAGAGCAGAGGATAGCAGACATACACAAACAGGTCTTTCTTATCTTGCAGACCAACAAGGTCAAAGCCAGACGGATCCTGAAAGTCTTGGGGATTATGGCGGCGGCCATCCCTCTCCTACCATTAGCTCGCTTCCATATGAGGATTTTACAATAGATGCTCTTCACACAATGGTCTTACCAAAGCCTCCCAATGTCCCATCCTATTCGGATAACTCAATCGTGCAAGAGTCATCTCTCTTGGTGGATCACATCTCCTCAGCTCCTCCTAGGGAGACCTTTCGTCCCTCCCTCTCCGGTTGCTACAGTGACAACAGACGCCTCCCTGATCGGGTGGGGGGGGGCATTTCCAGGGCAGGACAGTCCAGGGCATGTGGCAACCGTTCGAGTGCCACTTGCACATAAACGTCCTAGAGATGAGAGCAGTGCTTCTAGCGTTGCAAGCCCTACAAGACTCTCTTCCCAAGGGAACTATAGCAATCCAAACAGACAACATGTCTGTAGTGTGATACATCAACAAACAAGGCGGAACCAGATCTTACCCCCTATGTCGAGAGGCACTCAGACTGTGGCAATGGGCGATTTCTTCTCAGCGATTTCTGTTAGCAACGCACATCCCTGGGAAGTCCAATGTGATTGCAGACAAATTTAGCAGAGCTATTCTCATGCCTCACGAGTGGTCTCTGAACAATTCAGTGTTGGAGAAAGTTTTTCAAAAGTGGGGCAGGCCTTGCTGCGACCTTTTCGCTACTCCCCAAAACAGCAAGTGCGACGATTTTTTTTCACCCTCTTTCCCCAACCAGGCCACCCCAGCAGAGACGCTTTAGTACACATTTCGCCCCAGGGACTTCTGTATGCCTTTCCTCCCTTCCCACTGATATCTCAATTAATACAGAAAGCGATCGCTCAGAAAGCTTCCATGATCCTCATTGCTCCTTACTGGCCTCGACAGGTTTGGTTCCCATTTCTTCACCATTATCTGTTGGAACAACCTTTGCATCTGGACCCAGTTCCAGACCTCTTGACCCATCAGTCGGGTCAGTTGCACCACTCCCCTCTCTGAACCTCACAGCTTGGTTCCTCCAATTCCGACCTTAGCCAGGCTTCCTTTGATATCTCACTCAGTTAGAGATATCTTGATTGCCTCTCATAAATCTTCCACTCGGAAGATTTATCATAGCAAGTGGAAACATTTTTCCTATTGGGCGCAGTCAAAGAATATAGATCCTTTCACTGCTTCTATTCAAACAGTTCTAGACTTTCTAGCCGAACTTTTCCATGCAGGTTCGTCCCCATCTACCATTAGAGTTCAATTGGCTGCAATTTCGAACTTTCATGTTGGAGTCTGAGTCCTCTATTATGTCTCACAAACTCTGTAAGGCCTTTTTAAAGGGAGTCTTTCTACTCAAACCACCCATCAGAGATCCTCCTCCTCAATGGGATCTCAATTTGGTTCTGGCATCCTTAATTCTTCCCCTTTGAACCATGCTTCATGTTCTGTAAAATTACTTTCGTGGAAGACACTCTTTTTAGTAGCTATCACCTCAGCTAGAAAAGTCTCTGAACTTCATGCTCTGTGTAGTCGACCCCCTTATCTAGTATTTCATAAAGACAGGGTGTCCTTGCACTAACCCGTCCTTTTTGCCCAAAGTAGCTTCATTGGCAAATTTGAACCAAACCATTGAGCTTCCTGTTTTCTTCCCAAATTATTCTAATAGGTCAGAACAAAAGTTACACTGTTTAGATATTCATCGCCAACTTAGGTACTATTTAGACAGGACCAAACAATTCAGGAAGTCTGACCAACTGTTTGTTTCTTATGCAGAAGGTAGAATGGGCCTTCCAGTCTCTAAAGTCTCTCTCTCTCTCTCGATGGCTTACTTCGTTGATTACCCTAGTGTATGAGATAAGACATCAACGGTTGCCATCCAAACCCAGGGCTCATTCAACTAGAGCTTTAGCCACTTCTGTAGCTTTCCAAGACAGGCTGCCTATTGATTCGATTTGTTCTGCAGCTACTTGGGCTTCTCCCCATACCTTCATTTCTCATTATAAGTTGGACTTGGCCTCTAGAGACCGAGCTAACTTTGGTTCCACTGTACTCAAGAGTCTGTTCCGATAGGCCACCCGGGACAAGGTGCTAGGGACGCGGTCCCTTCCAGCAAGAATGAAGGCGAGTTTGACAACTTAACATTTAGAAGTTATGTACCTACCATAACGTTCCATGTTAGTTGTCTTCTTCTCGCCTTCTTTCTTGCGTCCCACCCTCCTTCCCCCTAGCCAGGACAGACCTAGAAGAGTTTCTTTCTTTGTTCCTTATGGAATTTTATTGCTGGCCTTAGCTTTCAAATGAGATCTGAGGAGTTAACGCCTAGCATTGTGGGATATAGGGGAGACTCGAGCCGGTGGAACTAGCTCTCGAGCTTCCGAACCCATCCAGCAAGAAAGAAGGCGAGAAGAAGACAACTAACATGGAACGTTATGGTAGGTACATAACTTCTAATCTTAATAGTTTAATTTTGCAATAATTTTATAATATATTTTTAACATGCATCACATATATTTTTAATATCAAGAAGATTCAGTCTGGATTAAATTTTAGGTTATATGAATGGGTGTATATTATATGTTTATTTTTAGATGGTAAGCTCTTACATGTGGTATCATAGGTCGATACAACTTTAAGAATTTTTAAGAGGAAATGTTTAAATCAAGCTGATTTTGGCGCCAAATTTGTATTACAAGGCGTTCTTTTACTAATCACAGTGTTCTGATGAAGCCCATTTAGATGGGTGAAAGCGCTTAACCATTATTTTAATTAGCGTGTTTGTTTCTCGTTGTGGAATAAATATCTGTTATTCAGAAGTGACTGGACACTTATTGGTGACTCCGTGGCTTTTTTGTCTGGAATACAGATGGATCGTCATGGTGAGACATAACTTTTTTCCCCATCACACCAACAACATTTGCCGTCTACCGAAGGAAACATTCTTAGCCTTGTTGGGTTAGAAAATACCTATGTAAACACTTCCACGCAAATGTCCTAAATCTTCTAGACTTTGTTGCATATTTGTGAGACATGGTTTTTGACATTGTTTGTGAATTGCTTATCCAGTCTCTCTCTTCCCAAACCTTTCTAACCTTCTCTGATTGATTCTTAGTTATGAAATATTTTGTTTGCTCTACTGATTATTCCTTTTTTTAACAGTAGCTTCTGTTCTGTATTCTAGTAAAAACTGTACCAGTGCTGGTCTTTTGGTTAGGATCCCCCCAATGTCCTTCAAGGATGCATCTGCAGTCATAACATATGGGTTGTCCTGCCTGCCTTCCTTGCTTAGGCCCAGACCACGACGTAGCAGCTTGTCTAGCCTGTGCTTCCTTCAACCGACGGACACTTAGACGTCGGTCGGAGTTTGCAGAGGAGTTTTTCGGCTCCGCTTTTGCTTACAAAATGCAGTCGGAGACTCCGACTTCACAATTGGCTAAAAAGCGTAAGGAAAAGGACCGACACTCGCGGTCCGCGGTTTCGGCCGAAACCACGGTTAAGCCAACCGCGAGTGTCTCGGTTTCAGCTGAAACAGAGTCCACGGTTCTTCCTTCGGCCGAAAGCATACCTCCTATAGCCGAGGCCTCACACAGCATGGCTGAATCTGCTACTGAAATTTCCCCTGCTGTAGCAGGTTCCCAGGATTTATCAGATACTATTCCTTTAGACATATCTACTCCTGCACGTGGAGCTGCTAGGCCCCCATGCATCTATGTCTATCAAGGCTTTTTCCAGGGCTAAAGCAGCTAAAACTTCTAAGGCCTTGCCTGCTAAAAACCCCTCACACAGGCCTACCTCTAGTTCCCAAATGCTCAGCCTGGCTGAGGATCTCATTTCCTTGATCAGGGGATCCCAACCTCACCCTGACAGGGCCTCTCAACCCCCTCCAGAGAAGAGGCCTAGAGCAGAGCCCCCTGAGCCAGTTTCAACTGATTATTCCTCGGATGATTCAGAAAACTCAAATCCTCCAGAAGGCCCTTATTCTCCATATGAGGACTCTGATGCAGAAGACTCCATCCCTTCTGCCTCTCCTCCTGAGGAATTTTCTTTTGGGGAAACCCTGCATGCTATGAGAGAGCAGTTTCAATGGCAGGGCCAGGACTTTTCAGATTCAAGGAAAAGGCTAAGGACCTTTTTACATTTACCACAGCACAGGCCTTTAGCCATTCCTCCAGTACTAACAGTTGTGGATGATGCATTTATTGATGCTTGTACTGCCCCTGACTCTCTACCCCGCCCCTGCTAAGCCCGACAGATATTACAGGGTCCCGGACACACACTTTCACTTGTATAAGGCTCCTATTGCAGATCCTGAAACTATTTCACAGGGCCCCAAAGCTGTAGCAGCTGCCTCTGCCAAAACCCTCCCTCTGAAAGAGAATCTAGGGCATTAGAGAGATGGGGTAAAAAGTTTATACTTCTGCTACTCTTCGGCTAGGGCCTTAAACTGTCAATTCCACATGATTCAGTATCAGGAATTTTTGTTAGACCAGCTAAATAAAAAACTGTCCTCTCCTGAACCTATAGACCGTAAGTCCCTTCAGGATTTGGTACATAACACTCAGCAGGTCAGTAATCATTCCTTAAAATGCGGCTATGATGCACTGGAGGCTTCCTTTAGATCAGCTATGACTGGTACAGTGATCAGAAGGCATGCATGGTTAAAAGAGCAATCCTTACCAGACCATGTAAAGTCAAAGCTCCTAGATGCTTCCATGGAGAAACAAAGTTTGTTTGGCTCCCATGCACAGCAAGTGCTAAAGAAGGTGGAAGAAAAAGCAAAATCTGTCCAAACAGTCAAGGATTTCTTACAGGTCCAGCCTCCGAGGTTTAGTAGAAATTGGCCTTCGAAGAATTGGTCCTTTCCAGACACCTCCAGAGCACAGAGGGCCAGAAATAGGCGCACAAGAGGCAGAGGCCAATCCAGAGGTGCCTACAGGGGACGTCAGTGGCAGCCTAACAACCAGAGAAGTACTGCCACAGATCCAGCTACTACCACTTCCACAGGACAGACACAATGACTTGACTCTGATACCGCCTACCAGGGAACAACTGGAAGCACCCTTAGGCGGAAAGCTAGCCTTATTTTCCGTAAACTGGCATTATATTACAGGAGACAAATGGATTTTACAGACAATAGACAAAGGCTACAGGTTTCACTTCCACACTCTACCAAAAAAGAGAGGAATGCCAAACCTACCACCAAACCAAAAAACAAAAGCTCTAGGACAAATCAACCACTTACTAAGGATGAGAGCTATAGAAAAGGCACTGTCTATGGAACAAGGACAAGGATTTTACTCCAGACTTTTCCTGGTACCAAGGAAAGAAAACCAATGGAGACCTATTCTCGACCTGTCCGCTCTGAACACATATCTCATTGTTCCAAAATTCAAAATGCTGACCCTACAGCAACCTTTTCCCATGCTGGGCAAGAAGTCTTGGCTGGTGACTAGATCTCAAGGAGGCATACCTGCACGTCCCTATACGACCAGATTGCAGAAGATACCTCAGATTTCTTGCAGGATCAGAGCATTATCAATTCTCAGCATTGCCCTTTGGCTTATCTACTGCGCCCAGAGTATTCACGAAATGCCTGGCATCAGTAATTGCTCATTGCAGGCTTCAGGGAATTCAGATTTATCCATACCTGGACGACTGCCTAATACAAGCGGACAACAAGACCAAATTAACAAAAGCTTTGGAAAAGGTTATACAACTACTGCAAGCCCTGGGATACACAGTCAACATGAAAAAGTCAAGGCTGGTACCATCCCAAAGGATAACATTCTTGGGTGCAGAACTGGACACTTCAAATCAGATGGCATTTCTCACAGCAGAAAAGCAAAAGCAACTACCACTCTATTTCATGGCATTAACAACACAGAACCAGCTTACAGCAAGGAAAGTCCTGCAAGCCCTGGGTTACATGGCATCCTGTATAATATTGATTCCACATGCCAGACTGCATATGAGGAAGTTGCAATGGTACCTAAGGAATTTATGGTCTCAACACAAGCACAGTCTAGAAGCCCAGATTCCAATAATTCCATGCCTGAAGCAAGAATTCCTGTGGTGGGCTCAGGCCTGTCAGTTGAACAGAGGACTGCCTTTCCACAAGCCTCACCCAAGCCAGACTATCACCATGGACGCCTCAGACCTCGGTTGGGGGGCACACATGGTGGACAAGTGTATACAAGGCCTATGGACTCCAGACCAGCTGAACCTACACATAAATCAAAAAGAGATGCTGGCAGTAACAGGCAATTCAGACATTCAGACCGTTTCTTCAACAGGGTCATTTGCTGATAAGGACGGACAACACCACAGTCATGTGGTATATCAACAAACAAGGAGGCACACACTCATATCCTCTATGCCGGATGGCAATGGACCTGTGGAATGTGGCCCTGAACCTCAACATTCAGCTCCAGGCCATATTTGTGCCAGGAAAAGAAAATATACTAGCAGACACCTTAAGCAGAACTACCACGGATGCCCACGAATGGATGCTGCATCCAGACATCTTCAAATCCATTACAAAGAAATGGGGACTACCAGAAATATACCTGTTCGCATCCCCACACAACCACCAATTGAGGAAATTCTGCACAAGGACATACCACCCACTTGCTTGGAAGGTGGACTCCCTCTCCTTCAGTTGGGAAAATCTGACAGCATATGCATTCCCACCTCTTCCTTTGATGCACAAAGTGCTACTGAAGATCAAAGATCATCACCCAAAGATCATCCTGATAGCTCCAGACTGGCCGAGGCAGCATTGGTACCCGCTACTGAGGAGTACGTCTCGGACACACGCATGGCTTCTGCCTCTAGTTCCTTTACTGCTAACACAGAACAACTTCAAGATCCTACATCCAAACTTGAAAACACTGCAGCTAGCTGCTTGGAATGTTACATAAAACAAAATAACCCAGATTTATCTCAGAGGGTTAAAGACATTATCCTGGAGGCTCGCAGGCCCTCCACAAGGAAGACTTATTCAGCCAAATGGAAAAGATACCTCATTTGGAGTGCAGCAAAAGGAGAAAATGTATCATTAACAAACATAGCTAACATCCTGGAATATTTAGCAGAACTTTTCCACAATGGCCTGTCTTACTCCTCCATTAAGATTCATGCATCAGCAATTTCAGCAGAATACAACATGGATCCTCCAGTCTTCTCTCATCCTCTACTCAGGCAGTTTCTGAGAGGAATTAAAAATGTAAAGCCTCCAAGGAAGCCACCTTTGCCTACATGGGACCTTAACTTTGTGCTGGAAAAGTTAACACTTCCCCTTCGAACCAGCAGCAACAGCAGAATTACAGTTCTTATCTTGGAAAACTGCTTTCCTGCTTGCAATCACTTCAGCAAGAAGGGTTTCTGAATTACAGGCATTAATGGCAGTACAGCCCTTCCTTATCTTCCATCAGGATAGTGTCCTTGAGAATTAACCCTACTTTTATGCCAAAAGTGGTCTCCAGGGTATCATTGAACCAAGCAATCCACCTACCAACATTCTTCCCCAACCCACAGAACAGGGGGGAAAAGACTACTACATACCTTGGATGTGCACAGGCAATTGCGCTACTATCTGGACAGAACCAAGAACAATAGAAAAACTGACCAGCTTCTGGTAGCATATGCAACAGGAATGGAAGGAAAAGCAATTTCAAAACAGACAATCTCAAAATGGATAGGAAATTGCATTAGATTTTGTTACTCTTTTCATGGAAAGACAACTCCTAAAGACATCAGACCTTACTCCACAAGGGCTGCAGCCACTACTACAGCTTTCTTACGAGGAGTGGCTACCAAAGACATTTTAGAAGCTGCTACTTTGAGCTCCGTGCATACATTTGCCAAGCATTATAATCTAACTTTATACTCCAGATCCCGAGCAGGTTTTGCAACTGCTGTTTTGCAAGGGATCTTAACTGCACCATAATCATCTTAGTGCCTCCTCCCCCAGTTTGGCTATGGTAATCTACCCATTTGTTAGGACTGCAGATGCATCCTTGAAGGACATAGTACAGTTTTGTACCTACCATAAATGTAGATGTCCGAGAGGTATGCATCTGCAGTCAGGATTACCCACCCTCCTTCCCCTCTGTGGTACTCCTAGGGTATTTGCCCATCTTGTAGCTAGCTGGGGGAATCTATTATGGTGTATTTGTTTGTATATATGTATATACATGTTTATTTTTGTTTGTTCTCTACTGTTTGGAATCATTTACATTTATCCAAATTTAGCCTTCCTAGAGGGCACCTGGCATCTGGGGCAAGAAACACTGAGGAAAATGGCATCGGCTGATGCCTTTATACCCAATTCACAGCAGCTATGACGTCGGGTGAAGTGCGACATCAGCTGAGGCCAGACCCAGACTTTGGAATCCAGCCGACCGAAGGGCTGCCTGAGGCAGGACAACCCATTTGTTAGGACTGCAGATGCATACCTCTCGGACATCTACATTTATGGTAGGTACAAAACTGTACTTTTAGCCTGTGCTTCCTTCAACCGACGAACTCTTAGACGTCGGTCGGAGTTTGCAGAGGAATTTTTTGGAGCCGCTTTTGCTTATAAAATGCCGTCGGAGACTCCGACCGCATATGGTCAAAAAACGCAAGGAAAAGGACAGACACTCGCGGCCCGCGGTTTCGGCTGAAACCACGGCTAGGCCTACCGCGAGTGCCTCGGTTTTGGCCGAAACAGAGTCCTCGGAGATTCCTTCTTCCGAAACCATACTTCCGACCACCGAGGCCCGGGAGGCCCCGGCTGAGTCGGCTTCAGAACTTCCTACTGAAACCAGTGTTCAGGAAATGTCCGACACCATACCTTTGGACATTTCTACTCCTGCACGTGTGGTTGCTAGGCCCCCTGCTTCCATGTCCATTAAGGCCATTTCAAGGGCTAAAGCTGCCAAACTTTCTAAAGCTTTGCCTGCCAAACCTACATCCCAGAGGCCTTCCTCTAGTTCACAGATCCTCAGCCTTGCTGAGGACCTTATTTCCTTAATTAGGGGTTCACAACCTCACCCAGACAGGGCCTCTCAACCTCCTCCAGACAAAAGGCCCAGGACTGACCCCTCTGACCCACACTCCTCAGATGATTCCACGGATGGATCTGAGTTGTCAGACCACCAGGAAGGGGCTTACTCGCCTTATGAGGATTCAGATGCTGAGGAATCTATCCCTTCGGCCTCCCCTCCTGAAGAGTTTTCCTTTGGTGAGGCTCTACACTCCATGAGAGAGCATTTTCAATGGCAAGGTCAGGATTTCTCTGATTCTAGAAAAAGATTAAGGACCTTTTTGCATTTGCCTCAGCATAGGCCCTTAGCTATACCTCCTGTTCTGAATGTAATTGATGATGTGTACAATGATGTCAGTACAGCCCCTGATACTCTTCCTCCGGCCCCTGCCAAACCTGACAGATACTACAGGTTCCCGGATTCTCATTTCCATCTGTAATAAAGCCCATTCTGCAGACCCAGAAACTATTTCTCAGGGCCCTAAAGGTGTTGCGGCCGCTACTGCCAAAAATCCTCTACCCTCTGGAAGAGAGTCTAGAGCTTTAGAGAGATGGGGAAAGAAGGTGTATACTTCTGCAACTCTTTCTGTCAGGGCATTAAACTGTCAATTTCATATGATACAGTACCAAGAGTATTTGTTAGATGAACTGAATAAAAAACTTTCTTCTCCTGAACCCCTAGACCGTAAATCCCTTCAGGATTTGTTACACAACTCACAACAGGTTAGTAATCATTTCTTAAAATGTGGCTATGATGCACTGGAGGCTTCATTTAGATCAGCTATGACTGGGGCAGTTATTCGTAGGCATGCCTGGCTGAAGGAGCAATCTTTGCCAGACCATGTCAAAGCTAAACTCCTGGATGCTCCAATGGAGAAGCAAAATTTATTTGGCTCCTCTGCACAGGAGATCTTAAAAAAGGTTGAAGAAAAGGCAAAATCTGTGCAAACAGTTAAAGATTTCCTGCAAGTTCAACCACCGAGATTCAGCAGAAACTGGCCTACTAAGTATTGGTCCTTTCCAGACTCGGACAGAGCCCAGAGAGGCAGGAACAGGCGCCCTAGAGGCAGAGGTCAATCGATGGGCTCCTACAGAGGCAGTCAGTGGCAGCCTGCCAACCAGAGGAGTAGTGCAACAACAACAACAACCACTACACCAGGACAGGCTCAATGACTTAACTCTGATTCCGCCTACCAGGGATCAACTGGAAGCACCCTTGGGCGGAAAGCTGGCTTTATTCTCAAAAAACTGGCATTATGTTACAAAGGATACATGGACACTGCAAATAATAGACAAAGGATACAGGTTCCACTTCCACACTTTGCCAAAAAGAAGCGGAATGCCAAACCTTCCACCAAATCAGAGGGCAGAGGATTTAAGACAATCAGCAATTTACTTCAGATGAAAGCTATAGAAAAGGTACCATGTTCAGAACAAGGCCAAGGATTTTACTCCAGACTTTTCCTTGTACCAAGAATAGAAAATCAATGGAGGGCTATTCTCGACCTGTCCGCACTGAACACTTATCTCATTGTGCCAAAATTCAAAATGCTGACCCTACAGCAACTTCTTCCCATGTTGGGCAAGGAGTCTTGGCTGGTGACTCTAGATCTCAAGGAGGCATACCTGCACGTCCCTATTCGACCAAGTTGCAGAAGATACCTCAGATTTCTTGCAGGATCAGAGCATTGTCAATTCTCAGCATTGCCCTTTGGCTTATCTACTGCGCCCGGAGTATTCACGAAATGCCTGGCATCAGTAATTGCACATTGCAGACTACTGGGAATTCAAATTTACCCATACCTGGACGACTGCCTAATACAAGCGGACAACAAGAAAAATTTGATAAAGGACTTGGCCTATGCCATACACCTGCTACAGACCTTGGGATACACAGTCAACATCCAAAAGTCAAGACTAGTACCATCCCAAAGGATAACCTTTTTGGGTGCAGATCTGGACACAACCACCCAAATGGCCTTTCTCACAGAAGAAAAACAAAAACAACTTCCAGATTACTTCATGATTCTGACGAGACAAACTCCGCTTACTGCAAGGAAAATCCTGCAGGCCCTGGGTTACATGGCATCCTGCATAATTCTAATACCGCATGCCAGGCTACATATGAGGAAATTACAATGGTACCTAAGGAGTGTATGGTCTCAACACAGTCACAGTTTAGAAACCATGATACCAATCATTCCATGCCTTCAAAAGGAATTCCTGTGGTGGGCTCAGGCCTGCCAGTCCAACAGAGGGTTGCCTTTCAACAAACCAAAAACAAGGCAGACCATCACCACGGACGCCTCAGACCGAGGATGGGGAGCACACATGGAGGGCAAATGTATCCAAGGCCTATGGCCTCAAGGACAGCTAAGCATGCACATCAACCAAAAGGAAATGCTGGCAGTGAGGCATGCAATCGAGGCATTCAAACCCTTCCTCCAACAAGGACACCTGTTAATAAGGACAGACAACACCATGGTCATGTGGTACATAAACAAGCAGGGAGGCACACATTCTTACCCTCTATGCCGGATGGCTATGAATCTGTGGGAACTATGCCTGAATCTCAATATCCAACTACAGTCCCAATTGTGCCAGGAAAGAAAATGCACTGGCGGACAGCTTAAGCAGAACTACCATGGATGCACACGAATGGATGCTGCACCCAGACATCTTCCAACTCATAGCAAAGACATGGGGAATGCCAGAAATAGATCTGTTCGCCTCCCCACTCAACCATCAACTGAAGACATTCTGCTCAAGGACATACCACCCACAAGCTTGGAGGGTGGACTCTCTCTCTTTCAGCTGGAAAGCCCTAACAGTATATGCCTTCCCACCTCTCCCATTGATGTACAAGGTTCTACTGAAGATCAGGGAGGAACAGCCAAATGTGATACTAATAGCTCCGGACTGGCCAAGACAACACTGGTATCCATTATTGAGAAGCATGTCTCAGGAAAATCATGGCCTCTCCCCCTATGGCCTCTTCTTCTGACGCAGAACAATTTCAAGACCCTGCATCCCAACTTGAAAACATTGCAGCTAACTGCCTGGAAAATTCCCTAAATCCCAATCAAACTGTTTTATCTCAGAGGGTGAAGGACATTATCCTGGAGGCTCGCAGGCCTTCCACAAGGAAGACATACTCAGCTAAATGGAAGAGATTTCTCATTTGGAGCACATCAAAAGGCTCAGATGTCAAAGTGGCAAACATAACAAATATGCTAGAATACTTAGCAGAATTGTTCCACAATGGCCTGTCCTATTCTTCCATTAAGATTCATACTTCAGCAATTTCAGCAGAATACAATGTGGATCCACCTATCTTCTCGCACCCTCTCCTCAGACAATTCCTGAGAGGGATCAAAAATATTAAACCTCCAAGAAGATCCCCTCTACCTGCCTGGGATCTCAACTTTGTGCTGGAGAAACTGACACTTCCTCCTTTTGAACCAGCAGCATCAGCGGATCTACAGTTTCTATCTTGGAAAACTGCATTCCTTCTGGCAATCACTTCAGCAAGAAGAGTATCTGAGTTACAAGCATTAATGGCAGTGCAGCCTTTTCTTATTTTCCACCAGGACAGGGTTTCACTAAGAACCAATCCTACTTTTATGCCAAAGGTGGTATCTAGGGTATCCTTGAACCAAGCTATTCACTTGCCTACGTTCTTCCCTAATCCACAGAATAGAGGGGAAAAACTTTTGCACACCCTGGATATACACAAACAACTACGCTACTACTTGGACAGAACAAAAACTAGCAGAAAAACTGACAAACTTTTTGTAGCATATGCAACTGGGGTGCAAGGAAGAGCAATTTCCAAACGGACAATTTCAAAATGGAATGAAATTGCATTCGATTTTGCTACTCCTTTCATGGAAAGACAGTTCCTGAGAACATCAGGCCTCACTCCACAAGGGCCACGGCCACCACTACAGCCTTCCTACGAGGGGTGGCTACCAAGGACATTTTAGAAGCTGCTACTTGGAGCTCCATGCATACATTTGCCAAGCATTACAATCTACCTTTATACTCTAGATCCAGAGCAGGGTTTGCTACTGCAGTCCTGCAGGGGATCTTAACTACACCATCCTTTTCTTAGTACCTCCTCCCCCAGATTGGCTATGGTATTCTACCCATATGTTATGACTGCAGATGCATCCTTGAAGGACATAGTACAGTTTTGTACCTACCATAAATGTAGATGTCCGATAGGTATGCATCTGCAGTCAGGATTACCCTCCCTCCTTCCCCTCTGTGGTATTCTAGGGTTCTTACCCCTCTTTTAGCTAGCTGGGGGAATCTATTATGGTGTATTTGTTTGTTTATACATGTATATAATTTGCAAATGTTTGGAACTTTTCAGCATTTATCCAAATTTAGCCTTCCTAGAGGGCACCTGGCATCTGGGGCAAGAAAAACTGAGGAAAATGGTGTCGGCTGATGCTTTTATACCCCAGACGCTCTGACGTCGGGGAAAGTGCGACATCAGCCGAGGCCAGACCCAGACTTTGGAATCCGGCCGATCGAAGGGCTGCCTGAGGCAGGACAACCCATATATTATGACTGGAGATGCATACCTATCGGACATCTACATTTATGGTACGTATAAAACTGTACTTTTCTTTTTGTCTATACTCTGAAATCCATACTTGATGGGGAAGGAAGTCTCTGTCCTGCAGTCAAAATAAATTCTTGGCCTGTTCCCATCCTGATGTCCTTCAAGGATGCATCTGCAGTCCTAACATATGGGTTGTCCTGCCTCAGGCAGCCCTTCGGTCGGCCGGATTCCAAAGTCTGGGTCTGGCCTCGGCTGATGTCGCACTTCACCCGACGTCATAGCTGCTGTGAATTGGGTATAAAGGCATCAGCCGACGCCTTTTTCCTCCGTCTTTCTTGCCACGCGGTGCCCGAAGCAGAAGCTGTTCGCAAGTGCCGGTCGGTCAGATCCAGAGATTACTACTACCGAAGACTTCTAAAAAGCTAAGTACCCCATTGGGGACTCTTTCTTGCCTCAGCCGATGTCAGAAAAAGTAAATAACTGTTTAACTTGTGGGAAACAAATACCTCATAAGGACTTCCGCTCTTACTGCCTTCCTTGCTTAGGCCCAGACCACGACGTAGCAGCTTGTCTAGCCTGTGCTTCCTTCAACCGATGGACACTTAGACGTCGGTCGGAGTTTGCAGAGGAGTTTTTTGGTCCCGCTTTTGCTTACAAAATGCCGTCGAGACTCCGACTTCACAATTAGTTAAAAAGCGTAAGGAAAAGGACCGACACTCGCGGTCCACGGTTTCAGCCGAAACCACGGTTAAGCCAACCGCGAGTGTCTCGGTTTCGGCGTCCACGAACAGAGTCCACGGTTCTTCCTTCGGCCGAAAGCATGACGCCTATAGCCGAGGCCTCACACAGCATGGCTGAATTCTGCTACTGAAATTTCCACTGCTGTTGCAGGTACCCAAGATTTATCGGATACTATTCCTTTAGACATATCTACTCCTGCACGTGGAGCTGCTAGGCCCCCTGCATCTATGTCTATCAAGGCCTTTTCTAGGGCTAAAGCAGCTAAATCTTCTAAGGCCTTGCCTGCTAAAACCCCCTCAAACAGGCCTACCTCCAGTTCCCAAATGCTCAGCCTGACTGAGGATCTTATTTCTTTGATCAGGGGATCCCAACCTCGCCCTGACAGGGCCTCTTAACCCCCTCCAGAGAAGAGGCCTAGAGCAGAGCCCCCCCGATCCAGTTTCTACAGACTATTCCTCGGATGATTCAGAAAACTCAGAACCTCCAGAAGGCCCATATTCCCCTTATGAGGATTCTGATGCAGAAGACTCCATTCCTTCTGCCTCTCCTCCTGAGGAATTTTCTTTTGGGGAAACATTACATGCTATGAGAGAGCATTTTCAATGGCAGGGCCAGGATTTTTCAGATTCAAGGAAAAGGCTACGGACCTTCTTACATTTACCACAGCATAGGCCTTTAGCCATTCCTCCAGTACTAACAGTTGTTGATGCATATAATGATGCTTGTACTGCCCCTGATTCTCTTCCCCCGGCCCCTGCCAAGCCCGATAGATATTACAGGGTCCCGGACACACACTTTCACTTGTATAAGGCTCCTATTGCAGATCCTGAAACCATTTCACAGGGCCCCAAAGCTGTAGCAGCTGCCTCTGCCAGAAACCCCCTCCCCTCTGAAAGAGAATCTAGAGCATTAGAGAGATGGGGTAAAAAAGTTTATACTTCTGCTACTCTTTCGGCTAGAGCCTTAAACTGTCAATTCCACATGATTCAGTATCGGGAATTTTTGTTAGACCAGCTAAATAAAAAACTGTCCTCTCCTGAACCTATAGACCGTAAGTCCCTTCAGGATTTGGTACATAACACTCAGCAGGTCAGTAATCATTCCTTAAAATGCGGCTATGATGCACTGGAGGCTTCCTTTAGATCAGCTATGACTGGAACAGTGATTAGAAGGCATGCATGGTTAAAAGAACAATCCTTACCAGACCATGTAAAGTCAAAACTTCTAGATGCTCCCATAGAGAAACAAAGTTTGTTTGGTTCCCCTGCACAGCAAGTGCTAAAGAAGGTGGAAGAAAAAGCAAAATCTGTCCAAACAGTCAAAGATTTCTTACAGGTCCAGCCTCCAAGGTTTAGTAGAAATTGGCCTTCGAAGAATTGGTCCTTTCCAGACTCCTCCAGAGCACAGAGAGGCAGAAATAGGCGTCCAAGAGGCAGAGGTCAATCCAGAGGTGCCAACAAGGGACGTCAGTGGCAGCCTAACAACCAGAGAAGTACTGCCTCAGATCCAGCTGCGACTACTTCCACAGGACAGACACAATGACTTGGCTCTGATACCGCCTACCAGGGAACAACTGCAAGCACCCTTGGGCAGAAAGCTAGCCTTATTTTCCGTAAACTGGCATTACATTACAGGGGACAAATGGATTTTACAGACAATAGACAAAGGCTACAGGTTTCACTTCCACACTCTACCAAAAAAGAGAGGAATGCCAAACCTACCACCAAACCAAAAAACAAAAGCTCTAGGACAAATCAACCACCTACTAAGGATGAGAGCTATAGAAAGGGTACCTTCCATGGAACAAGGGCAAGGATTTTACTCCAGACTTTTCCTGGTACCAAGAAAAGAAAACCAATGGAGGCCTATTCTCGACCTGTCCGCTCTGAACACATATCTCATTGCTCCAAAATTCAAAATGCTGACCCTACAGCAACTTCTTCCCATGCTGGGCAAGGAGTCTTGGCCGGTGACTCTAGATCTCAAGGAGGCATACCTGCACGTCCCTATACGACCAGATTGCAGAAGATACCTCAGATTTCTTGCAGGATCAGAGCATTATCAATTCTCAGCATTGCCCTTTGGCTTATCTACTGCGCCCAGAGTATTCACGAAATGCCTGGCATCAGTAATTGCTCATTGCAGGCTTCAGGGAATTCAGATTTACCCATACCTGGACGACTGCCTAATACAAGCGGACAACAAGACCAAATTAACAAAAGATTTGGAAAAGGTTATACAACTATTGCAAGCCCTGGGATACACAGTCAACATGAAAAAGTCAAGGCTGGTACCATCCCAAAGGATAACATTCTTGGGTGCAGAACTGAACACATCAAACCAGATGGCATTTCTGACAGCAGAAAAGCAAAAGCAACTACCACTCTATTTCATGGCATTAACAACGCAGAACCAGCTTACAGCAAGGAAAGTCCTGCAAGCCCTGGGTTACATGGCATCCTGCATAATATTGATACCACATGCCAGACTACATATGAGGAAGCTGCAATGGTACCTAAGGAATGTATGGTCTCAACACAAGCACAGTCTAGAAGCCCAGATTCCAATAATCCCATGCCTGAAACAAGAATTCCTGTGGTGGGCTCAGGCCTGTCAGATGCAGAGGACTGCCTTTCCACAAACCTCAACCAAGCCAGACTATCACCACGGACGCCTCAGACCTAGGCTGGGGGGCACACATGGTGGACAAGTGTATACAAGGCCTATGGACACGAGACCAGCTGAACCTTCACATAAACCTAAAATAAATGCTGGCAGTGAAACAGGCACTACAGACATTCAGACCTTTTCTTCAACAGGGTCATTTGCTGATAAGGACGGACAACACCACAGTCATGTGGTATATCAACAAACAGGGAGGAACACACTCATATCCTCTATGCCGGATGGCAATAAACCTGTGGTATGTGGCCCTGAACCTCAACATTCAACTCCAGGCAAAATTTGTGCCAGGAAAAGAAAATATACTAGCAGACACCCTAAGCAGAACTACCACGGATGCCCACGAATGGATGCTGCATCCAGACATCTTCAAAACCATTACAAAGAAATGGGGACTACCAGAAATAGACCTGTTCGCATCCCCACACAACCACCAATTGAGGAAATTCTGCACAAGGACATACCACCCTCTTGCTTGGAAGGTGGACTCCCTATCATTCAGTTTGGAAAACCTGACAGCGTATGCATTCCCACCTCTTCCTTTGATGCACAAAGTGCTGCTGATCATCAAAGATCATCACCCAAGGATCATCCTGATAGCTCCAGACTGGCCGAGGCAGCATTGCTACCCGCTACTGAGGAGTATGTCTCGGACACACGCATGGCCTCTACCTCTAGTGCCTTTACTGCTAACACAGAACAACTACAAGATCCTACATCCAAACTTGAAAACACTGCAGCTAGCTGCCTGGAACATTACATAAAACAAAATAACCCAGATTTATCTCGGAGGGTTAAGGACATCATCCTGGAGGCTCGCAGACCCTCCACAAGGAAGACTTATTCAGCCAAATGGAAAAGATACCTCATTTGGAGTGCAGCAAAAGGAGAAAATGTATCGTTAGCAAACATAGCTAACATCCTGGAATATTTAGCAGAACTTTTCCACAATGGCCTGTCTTACTCCTCCATTAAGATTCATGCATCAGCAATTTCAGCAGAATACAACATGGATCCTCCAGTCTTCTCTCATCCTCTACTCAGGCAGTTTCTGAGAGGAATTAAAAATGTAAAGCCTCCAAGGAAGCCACCTTTGTCTACATGGGACCTTAACTTTGTGCTGGAAAAGTTAACACTTCCCCCTTTCGAGCCAGCAGCAACAGCAGAATTACAGTTCTTATCTTGGAAAACTGCTTTCCTGCTTGCAATCACTTCAGCAAGAAGGGTTTCTGAATTACAGGCATTAATGGCAGTACAGCCCTACCTTATCTTCCACCAGGATAGAGTGTCCTTGAGAACCAACCCTACTTTTATGCCAAAAGTGGTCTCCAGGGTATCATTGAACCAAGCAATCCACCTACCAGCATTCTTCCCCAACCCACAGAACAGGGGGGAAAGATTACTACATACCTTGGATGTGCACAGGCAATTGCGCTACTATCTGGATAGAACCAAGACCAACAGAAAAACTGACCAGCTTCTGGTAGCATATGCAACAGGAATGGAAGGGAAAGCAATTTCAAAACAGACAATCTCAAAATGGATAGGAAATTGCATTAGATTTTGTTATTCTTTTCATGGAAAGGCAATTCCAGAACACATCAGACCTCACTCCACAAGGGCTACAGCCACTACTACAGCTTTCCTACGAGGAGTGGCTACCAAAGACATTTTAGAAGCTGCTACTTGGAGCTCCGTGCATACCTTTGCCAAGCATTATAATCTACCTTTATACTCCAGATCCCGAGCAGGTTTTGCAACTGCTGTTTTGCAAGGGATCTTAACTACACCATAATCATCTTAGTGCCTCCTCCCCCAGTTTGGCTATGGTATTCTACCCATATGTTAAGAATGCAGATGCATCCTTGAAGGACATAGTACAGTTTTGTACCTACCATAAATGTAGATGTCCGAGAGGTATGCATCTGCAGTCAGGATTACCCACCCTCCTTCCCCTCTGTGGTACTCCTAGGGTATTTGCCCATCTTGTAGCTAGCTGGGGGAATCTATTATGGTGTATTTGTTTGTATATATGTACATACATGCTTATATTGTTTGCTCTCTACTATTTGGAATCTTTTGCATTTATCCAAATTTAGCCTTCCTAGAGGGTACCTGGCATCTGGGGCAAGAAACACGGAGGAAAATGGCGTCGGCTGATGCCTTTATACCCAATTCACAGCAGCTATGACGTCGGGTGAAGTGCGACATCAGCCGAGGCCAGACCCAGACTTTGGAATCCGGCCGACCGAAGGGCTGCCTGAGGCAGGACAACCCATATGTTAGGACTGCAGATGAATACCTCTCGGACATCTACATTTATGGTAGGTACAAAACTGTACTTTCCCTTTCCTCTCTAATTATTTGCTTTGAATACCTTGATTCTTTTACCAGTTTTCTCCAATAAATTCTAGCCCCCCCTTGCTTGTCTGTGTCCCTAATTGCAGTCACCCATGTCTGCAGAATCATTTCTCCATTCCCGTGTTGGTTTAGTTCTTGGAATGCTTTCTTCTACTTTGAGTATAATGTTCTGCATAGTTAACCCAAAAAAGTGGTGCAATGGTGCAAAAAGAAAAACAAATAAACCAAAAAAGGCACCACCAGGGTTTCCGGACTCCACACAGTTTTATTTAACACAAATTGTTAAGTGCTTTCATCAATCCAAGTTGACTTCATCAGAACAATTACTCCTTGCCCACCACATAATCTCTGCTCCAGGCTGTACATAACTTTGTGATGCAGTTCCTCGTCAGTGGTAACTAGGCGGCCGTTGGGAGCCGTACCAACTTTCTGAGTGAATGCTGTCAGTATTTCAGAAGCTTCCCTCACCAGGTTTGGCTTTGATGTATATATATATACATATATATATATATAAAAAAAAAGTTGCGTGCCCAATTCCAGCTTTCATCTGTCCAGTGCTGTCTTCTACCAAGTTCCGTCTAAGAGCTGTCATGCAATGGGTGTTTCCTAACTCAGCTGTCACTGTTTATAAATTAAAAAAAAAAAGTGACAGTTAGGAAACGCCCATCGCATGACGGCTCTATCAAAGCCAAACCTCTGTCAAATGCTTTTTTGTACCAACTAACTAAGTAACCACCAACCACTAACAATTCCGAAGATATGGTGGTTCGAATGCAGGACCACAACCAAACCAAACCGAAAACAGGAAATTGTCAAGATGGTAAGAAGTCTTTAATACTAAGACAGAACCTAGGTTAATATTTGTGTCGGACTTTGTGTCATTGTGAATCAATACGTGTGTATCGTGCTTTTGTCACATTTGTGGAGAATAAAGAGACATTCTCGTATTCCTACCTTCAGGGGAGCTATTTTGTTTATTGGATTTATGTGGTTCCTGTGGTGAATTCAGCATTATTACCATCTTGACAATTTCCTGTTTTCGGTTTGGAATGGTTGTGGTCCTGCATTCGAACCACCATATCTTCGGAATTGTAAATGCTTTTTTTGTATCAAGACTCACAAGCAACAGTGGTATTTTCTTACTCTTCTGCTTCTCTCTGGCTCATGAGTGTTCTGTTAATGTCAAATGTTTGCCTCCCCTCCACAAAACCACATTGATCCACATATATCAATTTTGGCATTTAGCCATTATAGACATAAACACTTTATAATCATGGTTTAGGATTGAAATGGACCTGTATGAAGCTAGATTTGATGGGTCTTTACCTTCTTTAGGTATTACAGTCATCATCACTTTCTCCCAGGATGTTAGTGCTTCTTCTCTTAAAATACTGTTAAACAAAACCTTCCAGGTCTTTCAGTCTTTTTTTTCTCCTCCTGACTTCGAAATTCCACAAGTGTACCATCTATTCCTGAGGAGTTTCATGTTGATTGGTTATACATCACCATTTGTCTCTCTTCTCCTCCTATCCTGTCAGTAATTAAGCCTTGTCTACCTCTATCCTTGGCATATTTAATTCTTCCATAAACGTTTCCATTTGTACCTTTTCTTGATCTCCATGTTTCTTTGCTTTATACAGATTTTCATAAAATTTCAAAAATATTGATGTTAAGTTGTCAACTCGCCTTCATTCTTGCTGGATGGGTTCGGAGCCGATCCTCGGCTCCGACTCGGCACTTGCTAAGCTCGAGAACTCATTTTACCAGCTCGAGGCAACCCTATATCCCATGATGCAAGGCGTGACTACCTCAGATCCCATTGTGCCGCTTCGCGAAGAGGTCTCCTTTTTACCAGCTCAGGTAAAACTTGAATTTGTATAAGATTAGTCAGGGTTTTTTTCTCCCTTTTCTTTCTATTTGTCATCTGTTGGATTATATATATACATATAGTTAATCTCCTACCCTATATTCCTTCTCTTTTACGTCAGGATTTATTTCCTTTCTTCAGGCCTTAAGCCTCCCTCTCAGTTAATTCCTGTCAGGTTAGTGTTGGTGTGTTTTTTGTGGGTTAACTGTGTGATTGTTGTGTGTCTGTGTATTTTTGGACATAATTATGTCTAAAGAAGTGAAGGTCTCAGGCTTCAAGAAGTGTGACTCGTGCTGTCAGAAAATGTCTCTGACAGACGGTCACACTTCTTGTGTGTACTGCCTGGGGCCTTTACACCTGCAGGACTCCTGTGCTATCTGTCACTCCTTTAGCCAGAGAGTCCTGCAGGAACGAAGAAATAAGCTTATTCTTCGTGGCATGTTAAAGCCAGAGGGTTCTCCGACCAAGGCTGGGTCGGTGAAGCCCTCTAAGCCATCTAAGGCCCAGGCTGTAGATGTCCTTCAAGGATGCATCTGCAGTCATAACAAATGGGTTGTCCTGTTGTCAGGCAGCCCTTCGGTCGGCCGGATTCCAAAGTCTGGGTCCGTTCGCTGATGTCGCACTTCACCCGACGTCATCTCTGCTGGTCTTCGGGTATAAAGGCATCAGCCGACGCCATTTCCTCAGTCTTTCTTTGCTGGCCGAAGCAGAAGCTGTTCGCAAGTGCCGGTCGGTCAGATCCAGAGATTACTACTACCGAATACTACTTCGAAGACTTCTAAAAAGCTAAGTACCCCATTGGGGACTCTTTCTTGCCTCAGCCGATGTCAGAAAAAGTAAATAACTGTTTAACTTGTGGGAAACAAATACCTCAAAGATTTCCACTCTTACTGCCTACCTTGTTTAGGCCCAGACCACGACGTAGCAGCCTGTTTAGCCTGTGCTTCCTTCAACCGACGAACGCTTAGGCGTCGGTCGGAGTTTGCTGAACAGTTTTTCGCTCAGATTTTGCGACATTATGCCGTCGGATCCTCCGACTACCCAAATTGTTAAAAAACGCAAAGAAAAAGACTGACACTTGCGGTCCGCGGTTTCGGCCGAAACCACGGTTAAGCAAACCGCGAGTTTCTCGGTTTCGGCCGAAACCGAGAAAACGGGTCAATCTTCAGCCGAATCCATGACTACTACTGAGGCTCCTGCTACCTTAGTTGAATCGGCCTCTGAAGTTTTGCCTACTACTGTGGTTCCTAGTGAATTATCAGACACCATCCCTTTGGATGTCTCTACCCCAGCACGTGGTGCTGCTAGGCCTCCTGCAGCCATGTCTATAAAGGCCTTTGCCAGGGCTAAAGCAGCCAAAACTGTTAAATCAGTGCCTGTTAAGACCCCTCACATAGGCCCACTTCTAGTTCACAAATGCTTACTCTGGCAGAGGATTTAATCTCCTTAATTAGGGGATCCCAATCTCACCCAGACAGGGCCTCTCAGCCTCCAGAAAAGAGACCTAGAGCAGAGCCCCCTGAGCCAGTGTCCTCTGATGATTCTTCGGATGACTCAGACATTACAGATCAGCCAGAGGCTCCTTTTTCTACTTATGAAGATTCCGATGCTGAAGAATCCATTCCATCTGCCTCTCCACCAGAGGAATTTTCCTTTGGGGAAACCTTACATGCCATGAGAGAACAATTCCAATGGCAGGGACAAGATTTCTCAGATTCAAGAAAAAGGCTTAGGACCTTTCTGCACTTACCACAACATAGGCCCTTAGCTATACCTCCAGATGTCCTTCATGGATGCATCTGCAGTCATAACAAATGGGTTGTCCTGTCGTCAGGCAGCCCTTCAGTCGGCCGGATTCCAAAGTCTGGGTCCGCTTCGCTGATGTCGCACTTCACCCGACGTCATCTCTGCTGGTCTGGTATAAAGGCATCAGCCGACGCCATTTTCCTCAGTCTTTCTTGCTGCGTGGTGCCCGAAGCAGAAGCTGTTCACAAGTGCCGGTCGGTCAGATCCAGAGATTACTACTACCGAATACTACTTCGAAGACTTCTAAAAGCTAAGTACTGCTGGGGACTCTTTCTTGCCTCAGCCGATGTCAGAAAAAGTCAATAACTGTTTAACTTGTGGGAAACAAATACCTCATAAAGATTTCCACTCTTACTGTTTGCCTAGCTTAGGCCCAGACCACGACGTAGCAGCCTGTTCGGCATGTGCTTCCTTCAACCGATTTAACGCTTAGGCGTCGGTCGGAGTTTGCTGAACAGTTTTTCGGCTCAGATTTTATGTACATTATGCCGCCGGATCCTCCGACTACCCAAATTGTTAAAACGAAAGAAAAGACCGACACTCGGCGGTCGCGGTTTCGCGAAACCACGGTTAAGCAAGCATGAGTGTCTCTGTTTCGGCCGAAACCGAGAAAACCGGTCAATCTACAGCCGAATCCATGACTACTACTGAGGCTCCTGCTACCTTACCTGAACTAGCTTCAGAAATTTTGCCTACAACTGTGGTTCCTACTGATCTATCAGACACCATCCCCTTGGATATCTCTACCCCAGCACGGTGCTGCTAGGCCTCCTGCAGCCATGTCTATTAAGGCCTTTGCCAGGGCTAAAGCAGCCAAACCAGCTAAATCAGTGCCTGTTAAACCACCCTCACTCAGGCCCACTTCTAGTTCACAAATGCTTACTCTGGCAGAAGATTTAATATCCTTAATTAGGGGATCCCAATCTCATCCAGACAGGGCCTCTCAGCCCCCAGAAAAGAGACCTAGAGCAGAGCCCCCCGAACCTGTGTCCTCTGATGATTCTGCGGATGACTCAGACATTACAGACCAGCCAGAGGCTCCTTTTCCAATTATGAAGATTCAGATGCTGAAGAATCCATTCCAGCTGCCTCTCCACCAGAGGAATTCTCCTTTGGGGAAACCTTACATGCCATGAGAGAACAATTCCAATGGCAGGGACAAGATTTCTCAGATTCAAGAAAAAGGCTTAGGACTTTTCTGCACTTACCACAACATAGGCCCTTAGCTATACCTCCTGTCCTATTTGTTGTGGACGATGCATTCAATGATGTCTGCACTGCACCTGATTCTTTACCTCCAGCCCCTGCCAAACCAGATAGATTTTACAGGGTGCCAGACACTCATCACCACCTATACAAGGCCCCACTTGCAGACCCCGAAACTATATCCCAGGGGCCTAAGGCAGTAGCCTCGACCACAGCAAAAAACCCTATTCCCTCTGAAAGGGAATCCAGGTCCTTAGAGAGATGGGGAAAAAAGTCTACACCTCTGCTACTCTCTCAGCTAGAGCTTTAAACTGTCAGTTTCACATGATTCCAATACCAAGAGTTTATACTTGATCAGTTAATTAAAAAGCTGTCCTCTGATGAATCTTTAGATAAGAAATATGTATTAGAAATGGTGAATAACATCCAACAGGTTAGTAACCATTCTTTAAAATGTGGCTATGATGCACTGGAGGCTTCATTTAGATCAGCCATGACTGGCACAGTTATCAGAAGGCATGCATGGTTGAAAGAACAGGTCTTGCCGGATCATGTTAAAGCTAAGCTATTGGATGCTCCTATGGATAAGGCCAGTCTATTTGGGGAACCTGCCCAGCAGGTAATGAAGAAAATGGAAGAGAAGGCAAAATCTGTACAAACAGTTAAAGATTTCCTACAGGTTCATCCCCCAAGGTTTAGCAGGAACTGGCCTGCCAAAAATTGGTCCTTTCCTGACTCCACAAGATGACAAAGGGGCAGGAACAGACGCTCAAGGGGCAGAAATCAAACCAGAGGAGGTGCCTACAGAGGACGACAGTGGCAAGGCAATAACCGAGGCACAGACACAACCACTGCCACTGCAACAGGACAATCACAGTGACTTGGCTCTGACTCCGCCTACCAGGGAGCAAATAGCAGCACCATTAGGCGGAAAGTTAGCCTTATTCTCGAAAAATTGGCACTATATTACAAAAGACAAGTGGATTTTGCAAACCATAGACCAAGGCTACCGGTTCCACTTCCACACTTTACCAGTAAAAAGAGGAATGCCAAACCTGCCCCCAAATCAAAAAATAGAAGCCCTGCATCAGATAGCGGAATTAATAAAGATGAGAGCTGTGGAAAGGGTACCAATAACAGAACAGGGCAAAGGATTCTACTCCAGACTCTTCCTAGTACCAAGAAAAGAGAAAAACTGGAGACCTATTCTCGACTTGTCCATCTTAAACACATACATCATTGTCCCAAAATTCAAAATGCTGACCCTACAGCAACTTCTTCCCATGCTGGGCAAGGAGTGTTGGCTGGTAACTCTAGATCTCAAGGAGGCATACCTGCACGTCCCCATTCGACCAAATTGCAGAAGATACCTCAGATTTCTTGCAGGATCAGAGCATTATCAATTCTCAGCATTGCCCTTTGGCTTATCTACTGCGCCCAGAGTATTCACAAAATGCCTGGCATCAGTAATCTCACTGCAGAGTACAGGGAATCCAAATTTATCCATACCTGGACGACTGCCTGTTACAAGCGGATAACAAAAGCAAGCTGACAACAGATTTACAAAGGGTCATTTACTTGCTTCAAGCACTGGGTTACACAGTCAATTTACAAAAGTCAAGGCTGACACCATCCCAGACGAGAACTTTCTTGGGCGCCTGAATTGGACACAGTAAAACAGATGGCATTCCTAACTGCAGAAAAACAAAAAGAACTCCCTCTTTACTTCTTGGCATTAACAAAGCAGAACAAACTAACAGCAAGAAAAGTTCTGCAGGCCTTGGGCTTCATGGCATCATGCATAATCTTGGTCCCACATGCCAGACTGCATATGAGAAAGTTACAGTGGTACCTAAAGAATTTATGGTCTCAACACAGGCACAGCTTAGAAACAGAAATACCACTAATCCCATGCTTAAAACAGGAGTTCCTATGGTGGGCTTGGGCATGCCAATCAAACCCAGGCTTACACTTCCACAACTTTCGAGCAAACCAAACCATCACAACGGATGCCTCAGACCTAGGATGGGGGGCACACATGATGGACAAATGCGTACAAGGACTGTGGACTCGGGACCAGCTGCACCTGCACATAAACCAAAAAGAAATGCTGGCAGTAAAACTGGCAATCCTAAAATTCAGACCATTCCTCAAAGAAGGCCATTTGATGATAAGGACAGACAACACCACAGTTATGTGGTACATCAACAAACAGGGAGGCACTCATTCTTACCCCCTATGCAGAATGACTTTGGACCTTTGGAATCTCGCTCTCAGCTACAACATCCAGTTACAGGCAATATTTGTACCGGAAAAGAGAACACCCTAGCAGACATTTTAAGCAGAACCACCTTGGATGCTCACGAATGGATGCTACACCCGACATCTTCAAGGCCATCACAAAGAAATGGGGAATGCCACAAATAGATCTATTCGCTTCCCCACAAAATCACCAGCTCAAAAGATTCTGCACAAGGACATTCCACCCACTTGCATGGAAGGTGGACTCTCTATCCTTCAGCTGGAAAGGCCTGACAGCATATGCATTTCCACCTCTTCCCTTGATGCACAAGGTACTACTGAAAATCAAAGAGGAACGTCCAAGGATAATTCTGATAGCGCCAAACTGGCCAAGACAACACTGGTACCCATTGCTGAGGAGCATGTCTCGGGAGAAAATGTGGTCAATACCCTTGATGCCTCTGATGTTAACTCAGAACAACTACAACATCATACATCCAAACCTAAAAACCTTGCAACTGACTGCCTGGAACATCACATAGCAGTAACTAACCCAGACCTTTCACAAAGGGTTAAAGACATTATCCTTGAAGCCCGCAGACCTTCAACAAGAAGGAACTATGCAGGAAAATGGAAAAGGTTCGTCATTTGGAGTACTGAAAGAGGAAAAGATGTGTCGAACATAGATATTGCTAACATTCTGGAGTACTTTGCAGAGCTTCTACATACAGGCCTGTCCTATTCCTCCATCAAGATACATGCATCAGCTATTTCAGCAGAATACAGCTTTGATCCTCCTGTCTTTTCACATCCTCTACTCAGGCAGTTCCTCAGAGGGATCAAGAATGTAAAACCTCCTAGGAAACCACCATTACCAGCATGGGACTTGAATTTTGTACTAGAAAAGTTGACACTCCCTCCGTTTGAACCAGCAGCAACAGCAGATCTACAACACCTGTCATTGAAAACTGCTTTCCTACTGGCTATTACTTCAGCAAGGAGGGTTTCGGAACTACAGGCCTTAATGGCAGTGCAACCCTTCCTAATCTTCCATCAAGATAGGGTGTCCATGAGAACTAATCCTACATTTATGCCTAAGGTGGTATCCAGAGTGTATTTAAACCAGGCAATCCACCTACCTACCTTCTTTCCCAATCCACAAAACAGAGGTGAAAGAATAATGCATACCTTGGATGTACATAGACAGTTACGCTACTACCTGGACAGAACCAAAGGTAACAGAAAAACTGACCAGCTCTTTGTAGCCTATGCAGCAGGAAGGGAAGGAAAAGCAATTTCCAAACAGACAATCTCCAAATGGATAGGAAATTGCATAAGATTCTGTTACTCCTACCATGGAAAACCAATTCCACAGAACATAAGACCTCATTCTACAAGGGCTACAGCCACTACCACAGCTTTCTTAAGAGGAGTGGCAACCAAGGACATTATATAGGCGGCTACTTGGACCTCCGTGCATACATTTGCCAAGCATTATAATTTACCTCTATATTCTAGATCCCGAGCAGGGTTTGCCACTGCTGTACTGCAAGGGATCCTGACTACACCATAATTATTATTCCTCCTCCCCTAGTTTGGCTATGGTATTCTACATTTGTTATGACTGCAGATGCATCCATGAAGGACATAGTACAGTTTTGTACCTACCATAAATGTAGATGTCCGAACTGGATAGCATCTGCAGTCAGGATTACCTCCCTCCTTCCCTCTGCGGTACTCCTAGGGTATTTACCCTCCTAATAGCTAGCTGGGGGTCTCTTATGGTGTATTTGTTTGTATGTATGTACATACATGTTTATTTTTTGTGTTTGCCTTCTACTATTTTGGAAACATTGGCATTTATCCAAAATTTAGCTTTCCTAGAGGGCAATTGGCATCTGGGGTAAGAAACACTGAGGAAAATGGCGTCGGCTGATGCCTTTATACCCGAAGACCAGCAGAGATGACGTCGGGTGAAGTGCGACATCAGCCGAAGCCGGACCCAGACTTTGGAATCCGGCCGACCGAAGGGCTGCCTGACGACAGGACAACCCATTTGTTATGACTGCAGATGCTATCCAGTTCGAACATCTACATTTATGGTAGGTACAAAACTGTACTTTCTGCCTGTTGTGGATGATGCATTTAATGATGTTTGCACTGCTCCTGATACTTTACCTCCAGCCCCTGCCAAACCAGATAGATTTTACAGGGTGCCAGACACTCATCACCACCTATACAAGGCCCCACTTGCAGATCCTGAGACTATATCCCAGGGGCCTAAGGCAGTAGGTTCGACCTCAGCAAAAAACCCTCTCCCTTCTGAAAGGGAATCCAGGTCCTTAGAGAGATGGGGGAAAAAAGTTTACACCTCTGCTACTCTCTCAGCTAGAGCTTTAAACTGTCAGTTTCACATGATCCAATACCAAGAGTTTATGCTTGATCAGTTAACTAAGAAGCTGTCCTCTGATGACTCCTTAGATAAGAAATATGTTTTAGAAATGGTGAATAACATTCAGCAGGTTAGTAACCATTCTTTAAAATGTGGCTATGATGCACTGGAGGCTTCATTTAGATCAGCCATGACTGGCACAGTGATAAGAAGGCATGCATGGTTGAAGGAACAGGTTTTGCCGGATCATGTTAAAGCAAAGCTGTTAGATGCTCCTGTGGATCAGGCCAGTCTATTTGGTACACCTGCTCAGCAAGTAATGAAGAAAATGGAAGAGAAGGCAAAATCTGTACAAACAGTTAAGGATTTCTTACAGGTTCAGCCCCCAAGGTTTAGCAGGAACTGGCCTGCCAAAAATTGGTCCTTTCCAGACTCCTCAAAATCTCAGAGGCAGGAATAGACGCTCTAGAGGCAGAAATCAATCCAGAGGAGGTGCCTATAGAGGACGCCAGTGGCAAGGCAATAACCAGAGAGGCACAGACACAACCACTGCCACTGCAACAGGACAATCACAGTGACTTGACTCTGACACCGCCTACCAGGGAGCAAATAGCAGCACCTTTAGGCGGAAAGTTAGCCTTATTTTCAAAAAATTGGCACTATATCACAAAAGACAAGTGGATTTTGCAAACCATAGACCAAGGCTACAGGTTCCACTTCCACACCTTACCAGTAAAAAGCGGAATGCCAAACCTACTTCCAAATCAAAAAACAGAAGCTCTAAAGCAGATAGCTCAATTAACAAAGATGAGAGCTGTGGAAAGAGTACCAATAACACAACAGGGCAAAGGATTCTACTCCAGACTCTTCCTAGTACCAAGAAAAGAGAAAAGTTGGAGACCTATTCTCGACCTGTCCGTCTTAAACACATACATCATTGTACCAAAATTCAAAATGCTGACCCTACAGCAACTTCTTCCCATGCTGGGTAAGGAGTGTTGGCTGGTAACTCTGGATCTCAAGGAGGCATACCTGCACGTCCCCATACGACCAAATTGCAGAAGATACCTCAGATTTCTTGCAGGATCAGAGCATTATCAATTCTCAGCATTGCCCTTTGGCTTATCTACTGCGCCCAAAGTATTCACAAAATGCCTGGCATCAGTAATCGCTCATTGCAGGCTACAGGGAATCCAAATTTATCCATACCTGGACGACTGCCTGTTACAAGCGGACAACAAAAGCAAGCTGACAACAGATTTACAAAGAGTCATTTGCTTACTACAAGCCCTGGGATACACAGTCAATTTAAAAGTCAAGACTGATACCATCCCAGACAAGAACATTCTTGGGTGGAATTGGACACAGTAAAACAAATGGCATTCCTAACTGCAGAAAAACAAGCACAACTCCCTCTTTACTTCTTGGCATTAACAAAGCAGCACAAACTAACAGCAAGAAAAGTACTGCAGGCCTTGGGCTTCATGGCATCATGCATAATCCTGGTCCCCATGCCAGACTGCATATGAGAAAACTACAGTGGTACCTAAAGAATTTATGGTCTCAACACAGGCACAGCTTAGAAACGAAATCCCACTAATCCCATGCCTGAAACAAGAGTTCCTATGGTGGGCTCAAGCATGCCAGTCAAACCCAGGCTTGCCCTTCCACAACTTTCAAGCAAACCAAACCATCACAACGGACGCCTCAGACCTAGGCTGGGGGGGCGCACATGTTGGACAAGTGCATACAAGGACTGTGGACTCCAGACCAGCTGCACCTGCACATAAACCAAAAAGAAATGCTGGCAGTAAAACTAGCAATCCAGAAATTCAAACCATTCCTCAAAGAAGGCCATTTAATGATAAGGACAGACAACACCACAGTCATGTGGTACATCAACAAACAGGGAGGCACTCATTCATACCCCCTATGCAGAATGACTCTGGACCTTTGGAATATGGCTCTGAGCTACAACATCGTTACAGGCAATATTTGTGCCGGGAAAAGAAAACACCCTAGCAGACATGTTAAGCAGAACCACCTCGGATGCTCACGAATGGATGCTACACCCGACATCTTCAAGGCCATCACAAAGAAATGGGGAATGCCACAAATAGACCTATTCGCATCCCCACTCAATCACCAGCTCAAAAATTCTGCACAAGGACATGCCACCCACTAGCATGGAAGGTCGACTCTATCCTTCAGTTGGAAAGGCCTGCCAGCATATGCATTTCCACCTCTTCCTTTGATGCACAAGGTACTACTGAAAATCAAAGAGGAACGCCCAAGGATAATTCTGATAGCTCGAATTGGCCAAGACAACACTGGTATCCTTTGCTGAGGAGCATGTCTCAGGGGAGAATGTGGCCAATACCCCTGATGCCTTTGATGTTAACTCAGAACAACTACAACATCATGCACCCAAACCTCAAAACCTTGCAACTGACTGCCTGGAACATCACATAACAGCAACTAACCCAGACTTATCCCAAAGGGTTAAAGACATTATCCTTGAAGCCCGCAGACCTTCAACAAGAAGGAACTATGCAGGAAAATGGAAAAGGTTTGTCATTTGGAGTACTGAAAGAGGAAAAGATGTCTCGAACATAGATATTGCTAACATCCTGGAGTACTTGGCAGAGCTTCTACGTACGGGCCTGTCCTATTCCTCCATCAAGATACATGCATCAGCTATTTCTGCAGAATACAGCTTCGATCCACCTGTCTTTTCGCATCCTCTACTCAGGCAATTCCTCAGAGGGATCAAGAATGTAAAACCTCCAAGGAAACCACCATTACCAGCATGGGACTTTAACTTTGTGCTAGAAAAATTAACACTCCCTCCATTTGAACCAGCAGCAACAGCAGATCTTCAACACCTATCATGGAAAACTGCTTTCCTACTGGCAATTACTTCAGCAAGGAGGGTTTCGGAACTACAGGCCTTAATGGCAGTACAACCCTTCCTAATCTTCCATCAAGATAGTGTCCATGAGAACTAATCCTACATTTATGCCTAAGGTGGTATCCAGAGTGTCTTTAAACCAGGCAATCCACCTACCTACCTTCTTTCCCAGTCCACAGAACAGGGGGGAAAGGCTGCTGCATACCTTGGATGTACATAGACAGTTACGCTACTACCTGGACAGAACCAAAAGTAACAGAAAAACTGACCAGCTTTTAGTAGCCTATGCAACAGGAAGGAAAGGAAAAGCAATTTCCAAACAGACAATCTCCAAATGGATAGGAAATTGCATAAGATTCTGTTAATCCTACCATGGAAAACCAGTTCCACAGAACATAAGACCTCATTCTACAAGGGCTACAGCCACTACCACAGCTTTCTTATGAGGAGTGGCAACCAAGGACATTATTGAGGCGGCTACTTGGACCTCCGTGCATACATTTGCCAAGCATTATAATTTACCTCTATACTCTAGATCCCGAGCAGGGTTTGCCACTGCTGTATTGCAAGGGATCCTAACTACACCATAATTCTTCTTCCTCCTCCCTAGTTTGGCTATGGTATTCTACCCATTTGTTATGACTGCAGATGCATCCTTGAAGGACATAGTACAGTTTTGTACCTACCATAAATGTAGATGTCCGAACAGGATAGCATCTGCAGTCAGGATTACCACCCTCCTTCCCCTCTGTGGTACTCCTAGTGTATTTACCCTCCTAATAGCTAGCTGGGGAGTCTCTTATGGTGTATTTGTTTGTATATATGTACATACATGCTTATTTTTTGTGTTTGCCTTCTACTATTTTGGAAACATTGGCATTTATCCAAAATTTAGCTTTCCTAGAGGGCAACTGGCATCTGGGGCAAAAACACTGAGGAAAATGGCGTCGGCTGATGCCTTTATACCCGAAGACCAGCAGAGATGACGTCGGGTGAAGTGCGACATCAGCGGCCGGACCCAGACTTTGGAATCCGGCCGAAGGGCTGCCTGACGACAGGACAACCCATTTGTTATGACTGCAGATGCTATCCTGTTCGGACATCTACATTTATGGTAGGTACAAAACTGTGCTTTCTCAAGCCTTCGGCTGTGGCTCCGACTGGAGCCGATCTTTCCACTTTGGAGGTTGCAGTGTCAGCTCCGTCTGGCTCCGATACACAAATACCCATTACTTTATCGGCTCCGGCTGGAGCCGATAAGTCTTCGGCTCCATTGGAGCCGAGGGGTCGTCGGCTCCGATGGCTCCAATAGGGAAAAGATCTCTGTCTCCTTCCCTGGAGTCGATTCGTTCGGCTCCGGGATCTCCTCTTTTGTCGGAGCGGAGCCAATCTTCAAGATCTTCCAGGCTGTCAGACCATGATTTAGAGAGGGTGGTAAGCAGACTGTTGAAGTCACAGGCACTAGCCCAAATGCTCCATAGCCCGTCTCGGACGTCTGCTATTTCTCATTCCCCTGAACTTCCTCCTCCGACTCTCCTTCAGAGTTCGGAGCAGGAGCTTCTCGGAATGGTGACCATGGGTGCGCCGGAGCCAATACTTCCCCTTTCGGCTCCGACGTCTTCGGCTCCTATCTCCTCCATGAGACCTTCTTTGGAGGCATCCGGTCGTATGGTCTCCCTTTTCGGCTCAGAGGGGGCGAGTGGCATCGGACCCTTGTCCAACCCTGCTCTCCCTCTTGTAGCTTCGGCATTGGTGAGCTCGGCACCGACATCGGCTTCGGAGCCTTCTCTTTCGGTGGGGCCGGGGATTCCTGTTTCTTCGGAGCGGGATTCTTCTGGCCTCCCTGGGAGAGGAGCCTTCGAGGTGATGAGGAGTGTCCTAGCCCCTGAGCTAGGTCAACAGTCTATACCTTTAGCTCCTCCATCTTCGGTGCCTGTTGATGTCTCTTGCCAGTCTCTTGCTCCCGGACCCAGAGATCCATCGCCCAAGGTTTCCCCATTGAGAAGAACTTCCTCTTCAGAGGTTTCTCCTGATCCTGCAGGAGAACCCCCGCGTAAGAGGACGTGTAAGAGGAAGCACACAGACTCCCCTGAGTCTACTACACCAGACACTGACTTAGATGAGTCGGAGGGCTCCCCACGGTCCCCCTCTGAGGACGTCTCCTTTTCAGACTTCCTGGAACTCCTTAAGCAGAGGGGGAACTGGCCTTCCATTGACCCCTCCGAGGATGTCTCGGTATACCTGGAGGCTTTTGGATCTCGACCCTCCACCTCCTGGGTGTCTCCGCCTTTCGACCCACTCATGCAAGTGGTGGCTCGGAAGGCGTGGGCCCCATTCTGTGGAACCAGTTCCTAGGAGGCCCTCCAAATTCATTACAGCCCCTTCAGACAAACAGTTTCTTTCTAAGGGCGTCCCTGTTGATGCTATGATGGTGGCGGCAGCCACCAAGAAGGAACTTGATGATCCTTCTGTGCCTGTCCATCCTCCTAACAAGGACTCTAGGACCATGGATAGGTACGGTAAGCGGATGTTTTCTTCAGCGACCTTTGCTATGCCTTCGCTGAACTACCTTTGTCACTTTACCAGACTTCAGAGAGACATTGTCAAGGAACTAGGTGAAGTGGTTCAGGATCCTTTGGCGGCTGGGGCTCAAGAAAAGATTGCCTCACAGCTAGGAATCCTCAATTCTTTGACTAACTCCTCCATGCGGCTCATTTCTTATGCAGCCGATGGAGCGAAGGGCCGCAGGCACACGAGTGGCACTTAGGCGGCAACGCTGCATGTGGCTTTGTAATTCGCAGACCCTTTTAGCGTCCTTCACCAATACCCCCTTTGACGGTCGGCTTTGTTCGGGCCTCAGGTGAAGGATACATTGACCAGGTGTGAACAAGACGGCAAGACCCTTTCTGCCGTAGGAGTCCATTTCTCCACCTTTTCAAGACCCTATCCAAAGGGTCAGAAGGGAGGGAAAATGTGGTTCCGTAAATCTCAAGGAGTCACGCCGGACACACGCGGTCAGTTTACCCCCAGAGGCAGAGGGGGTAATAATAATAGGCACTGCCCTAGGGGCAGAGGGGGTCCGCAGAATCAGGGTAGCAGGGAGCCTCTCCCTGATAAACCCTTCCAGCATCTCTGAGGTGTTGCCCGACTGCCCACCCTTGGAGGCAGTCGGGGGAAGATTGTTGCTGTACCCAATAGCCTGGCGTTCCCTCTCTCAAGACAAATGGGTACAGTCGATCATATCCGAGGGCTACAATATCCCTTTCGAGAGGTTTCCCATTCCTCAGCAATCCCTTCCAGACGTCTCACCCGGTCTAAGGGAATTGGCAAAGCAGGAGGTATCAAAGCTCCTAGCAAAAAGAGCCGTCCAACTAGTGCCAGCAGACCAAGTAGGATCCAGCATCTACTCAAGATTCTTTTTGGTCCCCAAAAGGACGGGAGATTTTAGACCAATTTTAGACCTCAGCAAACTAAACAAGTTTGTCAAGAAGGCCAGGTTCCGGATGGTCACGCTTCAGTCCATTCTACCCTTTTTGGGCAAGGACAACTGGATGTGCTCAACAGACCTTCAGGATGCGTACTATCATATAAAGATTCACAGGCGCTCCAGAAGGTTTCTCCGCTTTCGGCTGGGGTCCAGTCATTTTCAATTCAGAGCCCTGCCCTTTGGCCTCACTACAGCCCCCAGAGTGTTTACCAAATGTATGGTAGTGGTTACGGCTCATCTGAGATGTCAAGGATTCCAGGTGTTTCCGTATGTAGACGACTGGCTCCTCTCCGCCACCACCAGGCATCAACTTCTCGAGGCCAAAAACCACACTCTGCAAACCTGCAAACAATTTGGGATTTCAATAAACTTCGAAAAATCTTCTCTGTTGCCTTGCCAATCTATTACCTTTATAGGCGCAGAATTAAACACTGTCAGCCTGTCAGCCAGACTCACAAAACAAAGAATTCTGGACATCCAGAAGTATGTTCGGATCATATTACTCGGCAAGAAGATCAGAGCCAAATTTGTCCTGAAGGTTCTGGGTCTTATGGCTGCGGCCATTGTACTACTACCATTAGCCCGCTTCCACATGCGGCTTCTACAGTGGATGTTGTTCGCTCAGTGGTTATTCCAGCAGCTCCCCATGAGTCACGAGATTTTCGTCACGCAATCATGCAAGAGTCATCTAACCTGGTGGATGTCTTCTCCTTTGCTCCATCAGGGCCGACTGTTTGTTCCCCCAATTCCGGTTGCCACAGTCACTTCGGATGCCTCTCTGATCGGGTTGGGGGGGGCATTATCAGGGCAGGATGGTCCATGGGACTTGGCAACCCATAGAATACCATCTGCACATAAATGTCCTAGAGATGAGAGCAGTGCTTTTAACGTTGCAAGCCCTCAGCGACTTTCTTCCCTTAGGGACTATTGCAGTTCAGACGGACAACATGTCTGTAGTCTGGTATATCAACAAGCAGGGCGGGACCAGGTCCTATCCACTGTGTCGAGAAGCTCTCAGAGTTTGGCAATGGGCAATCTCCTCTCATCGGTTTCTGATAGCAACGCATATCCCCGGGAGATCCAACCTCTTAGCGGACAGACTGAGCAGAGCTATTCTCATGCCACACGAGTGGTCTCTCAGACAATCAGTAGTGGACGAGATTTTTCAGAAGTGGGGCTTCCCTTCCTGCGACCTTTTTGCTACGCCCCAAAACAGCAAATGCCCGGACTTCTTCACCCTCTTTCCTCTACCAGGCCATTCCCCGAGAGACTCTCTGAACCAGGATTGGCCTCGGGGACTTCTGTATGCCTTTCCTCCATTTCCACTGATACCACAAGTTATTCAGAAAGCTACCGTATTGAGAGCCAAGTTGATCCTCATTGCCTCTTACTGGCCTCGACAAATTTGGTTTCCGTCCCTGCATTGTCATCTCCTGGCGCAGCCTTGGCATCTGGACCCAGTTCCAGATCTTCTGACCCACCAGTCGGGTCAACCGCACCGGGCCATTCATTCTCTCAACCTCACTGCTTGGTTGCTCCACTTCCTTCCTTAGCCAGGCTTCCTATGATCTCTAACCCCGTTAGAAATATCATAGTAGCTTCTCTAAAGTCCTCCACCAGAAAGATTTATGCTAGTAAGTGGAAACGTTTTTCTTTCTGGGCAAAGTCCAAACACATAGATCCCTTTACTGCTCCAGTGCATTCAGTTTTGGACTTCTTAGCAGAGATTTTTCAATCAGGGTCTTCTTCTTTTACAGTTAAAGTCCAATTGGCAGCTATCTCTAATTTTCATGTTGGTTTAGCGGATCAAAACATAATGTCCCACAAGCTTTGCAAAGCCTTTCTGAGGGGTATCTTTCTCCTGAAGCCTCCAATCAGAGATCCTCCTCCGCAATGGGATTTGAATTTAATGCTGGCATCCTTGATTCTACCCCCCCTTCGAACCGGCTGCTACTTGTTCGTTAAAGTTTCTTTCCTGGAAAACAATTTTCTTGGTTGCTGTTACTTCAGCTAGAAGGGTTTCTGAACTTCAGGCCCTTTCTGTCCATTCCCCATTCTTGGTTTTTCACAAAGATAGGGTATCTCTAAGAACTAATCCATCTTTTTTGCCCAAAGTTGCTTCCCAGACGAATATTAATCAATCTATTGATTTGCCAGTTTTTTTCCGTAATTATTCGGACAAAGCTGAACAAAAACTTCATTGCTTGGATGTCCATCGTCAACTCAGATATTATTTGGACAGAACTAAACAATTCAGAAAATCTGATCAACTATTTCTTTCCTATGCAGAGAACAGAAAAGGTCTCCCAGTCTCTAAAGTGACCTTATCCAGATGGCTGTCTTCTATCATTTCTTATGTTTATCTTCTTAGAGGCAAGCAACTGTCCTCAAAACCAAAAGCACATTCTACCAGGAGCCTGTCCACATCCACAGCCTTTCAGGATAGGCTACCTATTGACACCATTTGTGCAGCAGCCACTTGTGCCACTCCTCACACCTTTGTCTCTCATTACAAATTGGACTTGGCCTCCAGGGACAGGGCTAAGTTTGGTTCCACTGTTCTCAAGAGTCTGTTCCATTGAGCCACCCAGGATAGAGGTGCTAGGGACGCGGTCCCATCCAGCAAGAATGAAGGCGAGTTGACAACTTAACATTTAGAAGTTATGTACATACCATAACGTTCCATATTAGATGTCCTTCATGGATGCATCTGCAGTCATAACAAGTGGGTTGTCCTGTCGTCAGGCAGCCCTGCAGTCGGCCGGATTCCAAAGTCCGGGTCCGGCTTCGGCTGATGTCGCACTCCACCCGGCGTCATCTCTGTTGGTCTTGGTTATAAAAGCATCAGCCGACGCCATTTTCCTCAGTCTTTCTTGCGGCGCGGCGCCCGAAGCAGAAGCTGTTCGGAAGTGCCGGTCGGTCGGATCCAGAGATTACTTCTACCGAATACTACTTCGAAGACTTCTAAAGCTAAGTACCCCGTTGGGGACTCTTTCTTGCCTCAGCCGATGTCAGAAAAAGTTAACAATTGTTTAACCTGTGGGAAACAAATACCTCATAAAGATTTCCACTCTTACTGTCTGCCTTGTTTAGGCCCAGCCCACGGCGGAGCAGCCTGTTCGGCCTGTGCCTCTTTCAACCGACGAACGCTTAGGTGTCGGTCGGAGTTTGCAGAACAGTTTTTCGGTTCTGATTTTGCGTACATTATGCCATCGGATCCTCCGACTACCCCCAAAAGCGCAAAGATAAAGACCGACACTTTCATGGTCCGGTTTGGCGAAACCACGGTAAAGCAAACGCGAGTGTCTCGGTTTCGCGAAACCGAGAAAACTGATCAAAGTCCAGCTGAACCTATTCTTACAACTGAGGCCCCTGCGACAACTCTTGAATGGACCACAGAAATTTTACCCACTACGGTGGTTGGCTTATCAGACACCATCCCTTGGATGTCTCTACCCCAGCACGTGGTGCTGCTAGGCCTCCAGCTGCCATGTCCATTAAGGCCTTCGCCAGGGCTAAAGCAGCCAAGACTACTAAAACAGTGCCTGTTAAACCCCCACATCCAGGCCCTCTTCTAGTTCTCAAATGCTTTCTTTGGCAGAAGATTTAATTTCTTTAATTAGAGGATCTCAATCTCACCCAGACAGGGCCTCTCAGCCCCAGAGAAGAGACCTAGGGCAGAGCCCCCTGAGCCAGTGTCTTCTGATGATTCTGCTGATGAATCAGACATAACTGACCAGCCTGAGGCTCCCTTCTCCAATTTTAAAGATTCTGATGCTGAAGAATCCATTCCAGCTGCTTCCCCACCAGAAGAATTCTCCTTTGGGGAAACCTTGCATGCCATGCGAGAACAGTTCCATGGCAGCAACAGGATTTTTCAGACTCCAGAAAAAGACTTAGGACCTTTCTGCACCTCCCACAGCACAGGCCCTTAGCTATACCTCCTGTTCTCTCTGTGGTGGATGATGCTTTCAATGATGCTTGCTCCGCTCCAGATTCTTTACCCCAGCCCCTGCCAAACCAGACAGATTTTACAGGGTGCCAGATACTCATCACCACCTTTACAAGGCCCCACTTGCAGACCCAGAAACTATATCCCAGGGTCCCAAGGCAGTAGCCGTGACCACAGCTAAAAACCCTATTCCTTCTGAAAGGGAAGCAAGGTCATTAGACAGATGGGGTAAAAAGGTCTACACTTCAGCTACTCTCTCAGCTAGAGCTTTAAACTGTCAGTTTCACATGATACAATACCAAGAGTTTATGCTTGATCAGTTAACTAAAAACTAACCACTGATGAATCTCTTGATAAGAAATATGTATTAGAGATGGTAAATAACATACAACAGGTTAGCAACCATTCCTTAAAATGTGGCTATGATGCACTGGAGGCTTCATTTAGATCAGCCATGACAGGCACAGTGATAAGAAGGCATGCATGGCTAAAGGAACAAGCTTTAGCGGATCATGTTAAAGCTAAGTTGCTAGATGCTCCTATGGACAAGACAAGTTTGTTTGGTACACCTGCCCAGCAGGTTATGAAGAAAATGGAAGAAAAGGCAAAATCTGTTCAAACTGTTAAAGATTTCTTGCAGGTTCAACCCCAAGGTTTAGCAGGAACTGGCCTGCCAAAAATTGGTCCTTTCCTGACTCCACAAAATTTCAAAGGGGCAGGAATAGGCTCCAGAGGCAGAAACCAATCCAGAGGAGGTGCCTACAGAGGACGACAGTGGCAAGGTAACAACAGAGGCACAGACACAGCCACTGCCACTACATCAGCACAACCACAGTGACTTAATCCTAAATCCGCCTACCAGGGAACAAATAGCAGCTCCTCTAGGTGGAAAGTTAACCTTATTTTCAAAGAACTGGCACTACATAACAAAAGACAAGTGGATTTTACAAACCATAGATCAAGGTTACAGGTTTCACTTCCACACTTTACCAGTCAAAGAGGAATGCCAAATCTACCTCCAAATCAAAAAACAGAGGCTCTACGCCAGATAATGGAGTTAGCAAATATGAGAGCTGTGGAAAGAGTGCCAACAGCAGAACAAGGAAAGGGGTTCTACTCCAGACTATTCCTAGTTCCAAGAAAGGAAAAAAGTTGGAGACCAATTCTCGACCTGTCCACCTTAAATACATACATCATTGTCCCAAAATTCAAAATGCTGACCCTGCAGCAACTTCTTCCCATGCTGGGCAAGGAGTCTTGGCTGGTAACTCTAGATCTCAAGGAGGCATACCTGCACGTCCCCATTCGACCAATCTGCAGAAGATACCTCAGATTTCTTGCAGGATCAGAGCACTATCAATTCTCAGCATTGCCCTTTGGCTTATCTACTGCTCCCAGAGTATTCACAAAATGCCTGGCATCAGTAATCGCCCATTGCAGACTACAGGGAATTCAAATTTACCCATACCTGGACGACTGCCTGCTACAAGGGGACAACAAAGCAAGCTGACAACAGATTTACAAAGGGTCATTTACTTGCTACAAGGACTGGGATACACAGTCAATTTACAAAAGTCAAGGCTGATACCATCCCAAACAAAGACATTCTTGGTGAATTGGACACAGTACAACAAATGGCATTCCTGACTACAGAAAAACAAAAGAACTTCCTCTTTACTTCTTGGCACTAACAAAACTGAACAAGTTAACAGCAAGAAAAGTTCTGCAGGCCTTGGGCTTCATGGCATCATGCATAATCTTGGTCCCATTTGCCAGACTACATATGAGGAAACTACAGTAGTACCTAAAGAATTTATGGTCCCAACACAGACACAGTCTAGAAACAGAAATCCCACTAATTCCATGCTTAAAACAGGAGTTCCTATGGTGGGCTCAGGCATGCAAGTCAAACCCAGGCCTACCCTTTCGCAGATGTCAACCAAGCCAGACCATCACAACAGACGCTTCAGACCTAGGATGGGGGGCCCACATGCTGGACAAATGCGTGCAAGGATTGTGGACACAGGATCAACTTCACCTGCACATCAATCTAAAAGAAATGCTGGCAGTAAAACTGGCAATCCAAAAGTTCAAACCATTTCTCAGAGGGCCAGTTGATGATAAGGACAGACAACACCACAGTCATGTGGTACATCAACAAACAGGGAGGCACTCATTCATACCCCTATGCAGAATGACCTTGGAGCTGTGGACCCTGGCACTCAGCTACAACATTCAGTTACAGGCAATATTTGTACCGGGGAAAGACAATACTCTAGCAGACATATTAGGCAGAACCACCGGATGCCCACGAATGGAAGCTGCACCGGACATCTTCAAGACCATCTCAAAGAAATGGGGAATGCCACAGATAGACCTATTCGCATCACCTCTCAATCACCAGCTCAAAAATTCTGCACAAGGACATTCCACCCACTAGCATGGAAAGTGGACTCACTCTCCTTCAACTGGAAAGGCCTAACAGCATATGCATTCCCACCTCTTCCTTTGATACACAAGGTACTACTAAAAATCAAGGAAGAGCGTCCAAGGATAATCCTGATAGCTCCAAACTGGCCAAGACAACACTGGTACCCACTACTGAAGAGCATGTCTCGAACAAAATGTGGCCAATACCTCTGATGCCTTTGATGTTAACTCAGAACAACTACAGCATCATACATCCAAACCTAAAACGCTGCAACTGACTGCATGGAACATCACATAGCAGCAGCTAATCCAGAACTTTCCCAAAGAGTTAAAGACATTATTCTTGAAGCACGTGACCTTCAACAAGAAGGAACTATGCTGGTAAATGGAAAAGGTTTGTCATTTGGAGTGCGGAAAGAGGAAAAGATGTGTCAAACATAGATATGCCTAACATTCTGGAGTATCTGGCGAACTTCTTCATTCAGGCCTGTCCTACTCCTCCATCAAGATACATGCATCAGCTATTTCAGCAGAATACAGCTTTGATCCACCTGTTTTTCGCACCCTTTGCTCAGGCAGTTCCTCAGAGGAATCAAGAATGTAAAACCTCCAAGGAAACCACCATTACCAGCTTGGGATTTAAACTTTGTGCTAGAAAAGTTGACACTATCACCCTTTGAACCAGCAGCAACAGCAGACCTACAACACCTGTCATGGAAAACTGCTTTCCTACTGGCAATTACTTCAGCAAGGAGGGTTTCAGAACTACAGGCCTTAATGGCAGTGCAACCCTTCCTAATCTTCCACCAAGATAGTGTCCATGAGGACTAATCCTACATTTATGCCCAATGTGGTATCCAGAGTGTCTTTAAACCAGGCAATCCACCTACCTACCTTCTTTCCCAACCCACAAAACAGAGGGAAAGAATACTGCATACCTTGGATGTACATAGACAGCTACGCTACTACTTGGACAGAACAAAAATAGCAGAAAGACTGACCAACTTTTGTAGCCTATGCAACAGGAAGGGAAGGAAAAGCTATTTCCAAACAGACAATCTCCAAATGGATAGGAAATTGCATACGATACTGTTACTCCTTCCATGGAAAACCAATTCCACAGAACATAAGACCTCATTCTACAAGGGCAACAGCCACTACCACAGCCTTCTTACGAGGAGTGGCAACCAAAGACATTATTGAGGCTACTTGGACCTCCGTGCATACATTTGCCAAGCATTATAATTTGCCTCTATATTCCAGATCCCGAGCAGGGTTTGCCACTGCTGTACTGCAAGGGATCCTAAACACACCATAATCTACTTTTATCCTCCTCCCCTAGTTGGCTATGGTATTCTACCCACTTGTTATGACTGCAGATGCATCCATGAAGGACATAGTACAGTCTTGTACCTACCATAAATGTAGATGTCGAACTGGATAGCATCTGCAGTCAGGATCCCTCCCTCCTTCCCTCTGTGGTACTCCTAGGGTGTTTACCCTCCTAATAGCTAGCTGTTGGGGGGGAGTCTTTTATGGTGTATTTGTTTGTATATATGTACATATATGCTTATTGTTGTGTTTACCTCTATCTATTTGGAAACATTGGCATCTATCCAAATTTTAGCCTGCAAGAGGGCTACTGGCATCTGGGGCAAGAAACACTGAGGAAAATGGCGTCGGCTGATGCTTTTATACCCGAAGACCAACAGAGATGACGTCGGGTGGAGTGCGACATCAGCGAAGCGGACCGGACTTTGGAATCCGGCCGACTGCAGGGCTGCCTGACGACAGGACAACCCACTTGTTATGACTGCAGATGCTATCCAGTTCGGACATCTACATTTATGGTAGGTACAAAACTGTACTTTGTCTTCTCTCGCCTTCTTTCTTGCGTCCCTCCCTCCTTCCCCCTGGCCTGGACTGATCTTGAGGTTGTACCCTGTTTTGGGGGTGTTGTCACTCTTTCCAAGAGTTCCCAGTAGGAAGACTCATTATTGTTAGCGGCTATTGGCCTAGTTTCTCCTACATTTAGTCATCTTCTTCCTTGGGAAGAAGTGTTTTTGGCAGGGTTTTCTTCTAGCTACCAAACGAGATCTGAGGTAGTCACGCCTTGCATCATGGGATATAGGGTTGCCTCGAGCTGGTAAAATGAGTTCTTGAGCTTAGCAAGTGCCGAGTCGGAGCCGAGGATCGGCTCCGAACCCATCCAGCAAGAAAGAAGGCGAGAGAAGACAACTAACATGGAACGTTGTGGTATGTACATAACTTCTAATTATAATCCTTGTTATAGGCTTTCTAAGCATGGCACCAACCCTTTCTACTTTCTGTTAAAGAAGGCTAACTCTTCTTGATTTCCTGCATTGTTTAATCTTATTATAGAAAATTATTTTAACAGACGTGCTGAGCAGTTCACAATATAGACCATTACAAATGGACATTAAACTGACATGTATTCTTGGATCTGTTCCACAGGTGGGGTCTGCCAAAATAGTCCTTTTTGATTTTCCCAAAGAACAGGCAGCTCGTATAGATTTGCTGCAGGGCTAAGGCTCTGGGAACCTGGAAAGTTTATATTTTTTCTATTTAGTGGGAAAGTCTGTTTTCTGCACTGTCCTTCCTATTGCTGAAGGTTAAGGAGGACTAATAGCCCAGGCAACGCTGGTTCTTCCTTCTGCTAAATAAAGCAGAGGTTTGAGTTAAGAAGGTCACTTGGTCAACCTTTTAACACATGAAGAAAGGGTCCTTACTATGCCCAAACCTCAACTGTTATGACTGACAACATGGGTGAGCTAGCTCTCCTTCCATCTAGGCATATGTTTTCTGAGGATGTCCTGCATATAACAAAGACTAAAAAAAAACAAGTGAGGAAGTTGTACAGTAGAGGTTCTTCCTCTTGTGCCTTGTTAGAGACCTGGATCCTGATTCAGCTAGAGCATGGCTGGTCATTAGGTACCTCTCGATACCTTTATAAAATAGGGCGATCTGTTGTGTTTTTGCCATCTCCCTTTGCCTGCCTATAAAGTAGTACACAATTTAACCATATTTGATTTGAGCCTTTCCTGTATGTATTTTTATTTCCAGTAAAGCAGTTTCCAAAGGGAGTAATTATCTTGGACCAGTCAACTGTGTATTGTAAAAGCTAACGGCCCTTTGAATCTGCTGCTTCATTTTCCTTAAAATACTTCTCCAGGAAGATGCAGTTTTTTGGTTATTGTGAGATCTGCTACAAGAAATTCTGCAGTGCAAGCCTTATATAAAAAGCCATTTTTGAACTTCATTAAATTGTGTGTGCGCCTGTGTATACTAGGAACAATTGTCATTACCAAGATGGTGAATTGGGCTGTTAACTCTGTGTTCTTCCCAAACCTCTGAGCAAGTGGGGCAGAATCTTTAATTTTTTTAGGCATGCACAGACAACTGCTATTCTGTCTAGATATGTAGATAGAGCTGAGGAAGTCATAATATCAGATCAGCTTTTAGTCAGATTTGCAGAGGAGAATAAGAAGCTTATCAGTAGGCAAACTCAGTCGGAATGTCTTGTCCCATTGTACTGTTTCTGTTCCTTTTTATGGACGATCTGACAGGCTGTGTCAAGGCCCATTTCATTAGAGCCACAGCAGCCACCATAGTATTCCACAGAAAGGTTAATCGGTTAGTTTTAAGTTGTCTCATCAGAGGAGCCAGGCAGTAATGTTCTATCTTTCCCCTTTATTTACTTTATACTTTGAGCCATTGGAAAAGAAAGTAAGGGACTCCTAGATTCAAGGATGTAAATGGTAATGTGATCAAGAAGAGTTGCAGAAGCTATTCTCTTTGATAAATCCCGAAAAAGATATTTCAGTGTTGTGGATCATTTTGAAAAAGTTTCAAGTTTTTTTTTTTTTTTCCAGGATATAAAATAAATGAAAAAGGCTAACGTTGGAAAGCTGTTACCACACACGAAGTGGTACATGGATGTCCATATTCAAGTAGACATGAGATAAACTACTTTAACCAACCTTTTTAATCCATTCACCTAATACAGCAGCTAAGGATAAGTGGGAGGAGACTAAACAAAAGCTAATACAAAACAGAATTTGGAAGCTTTTGGCTATGAATATGGATAGTAAGATACAAGCTGTAAATATGTTTTGTTATACCTTTAGTATTATGTACAGGACAGGCATATTTGTGTCAACCAGAGAAGTTGTGGACTGTAGTAAAGCACTGAAGGAATTTGAGGGAAGGGAGAGCAAGATTTTAATTGGAAACAGTTTCTCTCCATAGAACATGGTTGTTTAGGATTAACAGATATGAAGGGATATTTTAGAGCTACACAGTTAAGGCTCACATATATAACGCAAGCAGAAGAGTACAGTTTAAAGTGGAAAGAAATGATGAAACCGGGGAGGGAGTTGACAAATAAGGAGACAGTAGGATTTTGAATGCAGACCATTATGGAGTTTAACCACGACCGTGCAGAATATTATATTTAGAAGGTAGCAGAAAATATTTTAAGACCTACTCCAGCATGGTACCAGAGAAAGGAGGATGTCCCAGTAGGGATGACTACAAGTTAGAGCATAGAAAATAAGCAAGAGGGGGGGTGGATTGTGGTGGAAGAAATTAGCAAAAGGGGCCAAGGTATTTAGAGCAATACCTTAGGAGGGAAATCCAGTAGAGTAGGATGAGGCCAAGCAGATGTTTCAACTGCAGATTGGAGACTGCCTTCCCCACCAGGGATTTGTAAGGGTTTAAGCAAAAAGACGGGATAGGAGAGTGAAATACCATCATTTGGGATTGTTAGTGGCGCTTATGCAGTAATGCTTGATGTCCTATAAGAATCAACCAAAAGAGGTTAGGAAATACTGTACATGAGAATGGAAAGGAAGTATACAACGGAACAGTGGGGAGGGCATCTGAATGGCTCCCAGGTATGCAACAAAGTCTAAAATGTTTTTGATTTTTGTATGGAAGTGTTTGCTTGGAATACAGAGATGATGCAGGCCTCCTAGACATTTTCCTCAGGTTGATAGCAAATACTGGAGGTGTGATGAGAGAGAGAATGGCAATTGGGAACATGTTTTTGGGGAATGTAGCAAGGTGGCAGAATTAATTCCTTACAGGGTACTTTGTCAGACAAGTTGGAGGAGCAAGTTATTGTAACTTAGGAAATTATATTTTTTGAGCTGGGATATAGGAACGGAATTGCCTAGAGACAGTAAGACCTTATTGGGTTTAGTGCTATTGGCTGCCAAAAAAAGCAGTTAATAGAAAATGGAAATTGAATTCTAAAACCAACTATAAGTGAAGTTTAGAATGTTGTAAAGAAGATAAAAAATTGAAGGTAGGACCTTTAGAAAAGGGAAGGAGCAAATTAATATAAAACATGGAATTTGTGGGAAAAGTACATCAGTGTAATGTTCAGGAGGCAGAGTGAAATTTTAAGGAAGGCAAGACTTGAACAATGTATGTAATGATGACCGAATTGTAATTATTAAATAAAGGGAGATAGAGAAATGTATGTACAAAACATGAATATGAAAAATATTAGTAATTATCTTTTTTTATTAATGTATGTGGTGATGTTAGGTATTGCCAGCTGTGTCATAAGTATGTCACTGGATGTGTAACATATGCCAGCATAGCTAGCTGGAGTTTTGTAATAAAAAAAAATGTATGTCATTTGTATATCAAACTGATTTGTAGGTGCTTGTGTTGAAAATGTATTTGTAGTTCTGCTTGTGTTAAAAATGTATCAACAGTGGGTAGTGCTGCACAGAAAAGAAATGCATCTGTATGTCAGACTGTATTGTAACTGATAATGAATATATGGCAGCAGAGGATACTGGAAGAGAAGAGGGGTAATATCAGTCCAGCTAGCTCTGAAAAATAGTCTGAAATTAAATTACCTGGTTTAGGCCATAAAGATTGTATCTGACAGCCAGAGACAAACGGTCTGTGAAAACCAGGACTAGGAGTTTTACTGTGTTGTCTTTCGGGGTGGACTAATTGCTACCCTGGAAGGGTGGAAGCTTGTGAAATGGCTTTATAGCTTTCAGATGCTATAACACATGTTAGCAAAGCTCTGCGTGTATGTATTGACACATGTGCTAGATGGTTCAGTTTCTAGTATAGGGGAATAGTGTGGGAACCGGAAGTCAGATGACCAGTTGTGCACGATGTCATTCTGTAATCCAGCTCTGAAATTATATTTTAGTACTAGATGAGACAGAAGTCTCAGGGCAGTCTGTTTTTGAAACCCTGACAAAAAAGGATTTCTCAGCCACTTCTTCTTGCCTTGCATTAGTTTAAGTAACCAGGGAATATTAATTCTTTAGATACGTCAGGAAAATATAATGAGATTAGTTAAGTACTGTTTTTCTGTATCTGAATCTATCCATCTGTGATGTTCTTAGAGTTTCACTGTTGCAGTCATCACATTTGGGTTATCTGCTTGCAGTAGCCCTCAGTTGGCCTGATTAACAAAGTCTTGGGTCCTGCGTCAATTGCTGTCCCTTCTTCCTTGACGTCAGGGGTATAAAACATGCAGCCGACACCATTACATCAGTCTTTCTTGCCGTGCGGTTCCCGAAGCAGAAGCAGTTTGCAAGTGCCGGTTGGCCGACTCCTGAAATTTTCGTTTTCGAATTTCAGAACCAAAGTCTTCAACTAAAAGCTAAGTACCCCATTGGGGAAACTTTTTCTTGCTCTTAACAGATGTCAGTAAAAGTAAATAATTGCATTACTTGTGGAAAGCAAGTACCTCATAAAGGTTTTCATTTGTACTGTATTCTTTGCCTAGGCCCTGACCACGACGTAATTCGTTGTCGGTTTTGTGCCTTATTTAAACCACGAACTATCCATCGGTATATTTTTGCTTCTAAATATTTTGGTGCTCGGTTCAATTATCTTGATATGATGTTCTTCATTTCACATTGCTGCAGTCATAACCTGTGGGTAGTCCGCTGTCCTCGGTCGGCCCGAATACCAAAGTGTTAGGCTGGCGTCGGTCATGGTCGCTCAGATCTGACGTCAGTACGCCGTGGTATTAAAGCGCATGACCGACGTCATATCCTCAGTCTTTCTTGCCGCATGGTCCGAAGCAGAAGCAGCATTTGTAAGTGCCGTTCGGCGTTCTGAAATTTTCGTATTCTGAGTTTCAGACCGGATACCAAGTTGGGCTAAGTACCCCGTTGGGGAATATTTTTGTCTTTTCTTGCCTCAGTTAAATCCGGATGTCGGAAAAAGTGAATAATTGTATTTCTTGTGGGAAACAGATACGTCATAGGGATTACCACTCTCTCTGTATTCCTTGTTTGGGGCCTGAGCACGACGTAGTCGGGTGTCGCTTTTATGCTAGATTTAATAAGTGCACCATTAAACGTAGGTTAGATTGCGCTAGGCTTGTCTTCGGTAAGCGGTGTAATTACAATATGCCGTCGGATCCTCCGACGCCGCTAAGAAGCGCAAGGAAAAATCGTTAAAGTCCAAGCAGGATGAGTCGTCCGTTCCGGACGCTGGTTCTTTAGAAACTACGGTGGAATCTGTGGATCCAGCCGAGGTTTCAGCTGAGTCTCAGGGGGAGCCGTTAATTTTGCAAGATGTGGCCTCTCAGGAGTCGGGTCAGGCTGAGGGGCCTCTCAGGTGGCTGTACTCCTTCTTTGCATAAGGTGGTTAGGCCTTCCCCTTCTGTCTCTAAGGTACCTTCCAAGGTCAGGCCTGGTTTGTCTTCCTCTGGTGTCAGTCCTAGTTCTGCAGGTTCTGTACCTAAAAAACACATGCTAAAAATCGCTGAAGGTTTGATTTCTTTAATCAGAGGTTCTATGCCCCCTCCAGATAAGAGGCCTAGGGTGGAGCCAGAGGTGGAAGGTTTGGAACATTCTTCAGATTACTCAGAGTCTTCGGCTGAAGACATTCAGGATTTTCCTCCTTATTCTGATTCAGATGCAGAGGATTCTACTCCTTCTGCTTCTCCTCCAGAGGATTTTTCATTTTCAGAAACCCTGCATTCTATGAGGGAGCATTTTAAATGGGAAGGTCAGGATTTCTCAGATTCGAAAGAGGCTTAGGGAATTTTTGTTTTTACCACAGCATAGGCCCTTGGCTATACCTCCTGTTTTGGATGTTGTTCAGGATGTTTTCTCTGAGGCTTCCCTTAATCCAGACTCTTTGCCTCCTGCCCCGGTTAAACCAGATAGGTACTACAGAGTGCCAGAGGCTCATAAATATCTGTATAAGAGCCCAAGGGCTGACCCAGAAACTATTAGCCAGGGACCTAAGGGGGTCAGGGCTTCTGTTGTAAAGAATCCAGTTCCTATGGATAAAGATTCTAGAGCTTTGGATAGGTGGGGTAAAAAAGTGTATACCTCTTCCACTCTAGCAATGAGGGCTTTGAATTGCCAGTTTCATATGTTGAAGTACCAGAATTTTTTTCTTACTCAGTTAAAGTCTAAGGTAGATGCTTTGGCAGAGGGCATAGAGTGTAAGGAATTACAGGATTTGGTTCATGCCTCTGATCAGGTGGGTAAGCATTCTTTGCAGTGTGGTTTCGATGCTTTACAGGCTTCTTCCAGGGTGGCTGCCACTGGATCAGTTATTCGTAGGCACGCCTGGCTTAAGGATCAGAACTTGTCAGAGCATGTTAAAGCTCGAATTTTGGATGCTCCTCTTCAGTCTGAAGCTTTATTTGGTTCTCCTGTGGAGTCAGTCTTGAAGAAAATGGAAGACAAAGCTAAGTCTATGCAGACTGTTAAGGATTTTTTACAGGTGCAGCCCCCCTAAATTTAGCAGAAATTGGCCTACTAAGGGGTGGGCTTACCCTTCTTCTGATTTACAGTCTAGGGGCAGATCTAGACGTGGTAGGGGCAGAGCTCAGGGTTCTTTCAGGCCTAGAACGTGGAGTTCCCCTGCACAATCTACAGGTGAGGGCAGGGGCCAGTCCTTTCGTAAGCAGACCCAATGGACCTGCATCTTCAGCTGCCAGATCCTTCCTGTCTGGCAGCTCCTCTGGGAGGAAAGTTGGCACTTTTCAGGCAAAATTGTCTTCTAGTCACCCAGGACAAATGGGTGTTGGACATTATAGACCGAGGCTACAAGTTTTATTTCCACACATTGCCTCCTTTCAAAGGCATGCCGGACGTTCCTCCTCAGCAAAGGGTGGAGGCTCACAAACAGATTTCTTTACTTCTTCAATTGGGAGCTATACAGCAGGTCCCTCTGTCAGAAGTGGGCCTAGGATTTTATTCTCGCCTGTTTCTTGCACCAAAGAAAGGAAACACTTGGAGGCCAATTTTGGATTTATCTATCCTCAACACATACCTGGACATTCCAAAATTCAAAATGTTGACTCTGCAACAACTTCTGCCTCTGTTGGGCAAAGATCACTGGATGGTAACTCTGGATCTCAGAGGCTTATCTTCACATTCCTATCAGGCCCAGTTGCAGGAGATTCCTGCGTTTTCGGGCTGGGACTTTACATTATCAGATGTCCTTCAAGGATGCATCTGCAGTCCTTACAAATGGGTTGTCCTGTCGTCAGGCAGCCCTTCGGTCGGCTGGATTCCAAAGTCTGGGTCTGGCTTCGGCTGGTGTCGCACTTCACCCGACGTCATTGCGGCAGTTCTTCGGGTATAAAGGCATCAGCCGACGCCATTTTCCTCCGTCTTTCTTGCCGTGGCGCCGAAGCAGAAGCTGTTCGCAAGTGCGGTCGGTCAGATCCAGAGATTACTACTACGAATACTACTTCAAGACTTCTTTAAAGCTAAGTACCCCATTGGGGACTTTTTCTTGCCTCAGCCGATGTCAGAGAAAGTTAATAACTGTTTATCTTGTGGGAAACAAATACCTCATAAAGATTTCCAGGGCTATTGCATACATTGTTTAGGCCCAGACCACGGCGTAGCAGCTTGTCTAGCCTGTGCTTCTTTTAACCGGCGGACGCAAACGCGTCGCTCGGACTTTGCTGAACAGATTTTCGGCTCGATTTTGCCTACATTATGCCGTTGGATCCTCCGACTTCAAATAACCAAAAGCGCCAAAGAGAAGGACCAACACTCGCGGTCCACGGTTTCGGCTGAAACTGCGGTTAGGCAATCCACGAGTGTCTCGGTTTGGCGGCGAAACCGAGCAAGCGGTTCTTTCTTCAGCCGATAACTTGCCTTCTACCGAGGCCTCTTCTATCCTGGTAAAACGGCTTCTGAAATCCAGCCTTCTGTTGCGATTTCACAGGATTTATCAGACACCATTCCACTAGATATCTCTACCCCTGCACGTGGAGCTGCTAGGCCTCCTCCAGCTATGTCTATTAAGGCCTTTGCCAGGGCTAAAGCAGCCAAAACTTCCAAACCTGTGCCTGCCAAGCCCCCCTCTCACAGGCCCAGCACCAGCTCCCATATGCTTTCTTTGGCACAGGATCTCATAACTTTAATTCGTGGATCCCAGCCTCATCCAGACAGGGCCTCTAACCCTCCTCCAGAAAAGAGGCCTAGAGCAGAGCCCCCTGAGCCAGTAGCCACAGATGATTCTTCTGATGATTCAGAACTTACAGACCCTCCTGAGGCTTCATATTCTCCTTACGAAGACTCTGATGCTGAGGAGTCCATCCCTTCAGCCTCTCCTCCTGAGGAATTTTCCTTTGGGGAAACCTTGCATGCTATGAGGGAACAATTTCAGTGGCAGGGCCAAGATTTCTCAGACTCTAGAAAAAGGCTTAGGACCTTTCTACACTTACCATAGCATAGGCCTTTAGCTATTCCTCCAGTTCTATCTGTTGTTGATGATGCAGTTAATGATGCTTGCACTACTCCTGATACTTTACCTCCGGCTCCTGCTAAGCCAGATAGATACTACAGGGTTCCGGACACTCATCACCATATAAGGCCCTTTGCAGATCCAGAGACTATCTCCCAGGGCCCTAAAGCTGTAGCAGCTACTTCTTCTAAAACCCTCCCTCTGAAAGGGAATCCAGGTCCTTAGAGATGGGGTAAGAAAGTTTACACCTCTGCTACTTTGTCAGCTAGAGCTTTGAACTGCCAATTTCATATGATTCAATATCAAGAGTTTATGCTTGACCAGTTGACTAAAAGCTGTCCTCTGAAGAATCTTTAGATAAAAGTATATTCAAGAAATGTTACATAACATACAGCAGGTTAGTAACCATTCTTTAAAATGTGGCTATGATGCACTGGAGGCTTCCTTTAGATCAGCCATGACTGGCACAGTTATCAGGAGGCATGCATGGTTGAAAGAGCAGGCATTACCAGACCATGTCAAATCTAAGCTTTTGGATGCACCTATGGACAAGGTCAATTTATTTGGTGCCCCGCACAGCAGGTACTGAAAAGATGGAAGAGAAAGCAAAATCTGTGCAAACAGTAAAAGATTTCTTACAAGTTCAACCTCCAAGGTTTAGCAGGAATTGGCCCTCCAAGAATTGGTCCTTTCCGGACTCCTCTAAGGCACAAAGAGGCAGGAATAGGCGCTCTAGAGGCAGAAACCAATCCAGGGGTGCCTACAGGGGTCGCCAGTGGCAGGTAACAACCAACAAGGCACGGATACAGCCACCACCACTACAACAACTCAATCACAGTGACTCGACGGTGGCACCGCCTACCAGGGAACAACTAGAAGCACCCTTGGGCGGAAAGCTAACATTATTTTCAAGAAACTGGCACTGCATTACAAGAGAAAAATGGATTTTGCAGACTATAGACAAAGGTTACAGGTTCCATTTCCATACTCTACCAGGAAAGAGAGGAATGCCAAACCTACCACCTTATCAAAGGGCAGAAGCTCTAAAACAAATATCTCCATTATTAAGAATGAGAGCTGTGGAAAAGGTACCATCTATGGAGCAAGGGAAGGGATTTTACTCCAGGCTCTTCCTGGTACCAAGAAAAGAAAACAAATGGAGGCCTATTCTAGATCTGTCCGCTCTAAACACATTCCTCATTGTTCCAAAATTCAAAATGCTGACCCTACAGCAGCTTCTTCCCATGCTGGGCAAGGAGTCTTGGCTGGTAACTCTAGATCTCAAGGAGGCATACCTGCACGTCCCCATCAGACCAATTTGCAGAAGATACCTCAGATTTCTTGCAGGATCAGAGCATTATCAATTCTCAGCATTGCCCTTTGGCTTATCTACTGCCCAGAGTGTTCACGAAATGCCTGGCATCAGTAATCGCTCATTGCAGACTTCAGGGAATTCAAATCTATCCCTACCTGGACGACTGCCTGATACAAGCGGACAACAAAAGCAAATTAACAGAAGACTTACAAAGAGTCATCTACCTGCTACAAGCCCTGGGATACACAGTCAATACAAAAAAGTCAAGGCTGATTCCATCCCAAATAATAACCTTTCTGGGTGCAGAACTGGACACATCAAACAAATGGCATTTCTAACTGCAGAAAGAAAGAACAACTTCCTCTCTACTTCTTGGCATTAACAAAGCAGAGCCATCTAACTGCAAGAAAAGTGTTACAAGCTCTAGGCTTCATGGCATCCTGCATAATTCTGGTCCCTCATGCCAGGCTTCATATGAGAAAGCTACAGTGGTACCTAAAGAATTTGTGGTCTCAGCACAAGCACAGCCTGGAAACCAAAATTCCAATGATCCCATGCCTGAAACAGAGTTCTTATGGTGGGCTCAGGCCTGTCAATCAAACACAGGACTGCCCTTCTGCAAAAGTCACCCAAGACAAACTATCACGACAGATGCCTCAGACCTCGGTTGGGGGCACACATGATGGACAAGTGCATTCAAGGCCTATGGACACAAGACCAACTGCATCTGCACATAAATCTAAAAGAAATGATGGCAGTAAAATTGGCAATCCAGGCATTCAGACCTCTTCTCAAAAGGCCAGCTGTTGATAAGGACAGACAACACCACAGTTATGTGGTACATCAACAAACAGGGAGGCACACACTCATACCCCTATGCCGGCTGGCACTAGACCTATGGATGTGGCTCTGAGCTACAACCTTCAGTTACAGGCAATTTATGTACCAGGAAGGAAAACATTCTAGCAGACATATTAAGCAGAACTATAACAGATGCCCGAATGGATGCTGCATCCGACATCTTCAAAGCCATCACAAGAAATGGGGATTACCACAAATAGACTTGTTTGCATCCCCATGCAATCACCAGTTCAAGAAATTCTGCACAAGGACTTACCACCCACTTGCTTGGAAGGTGGACTCCTATCCTTCAGTTGGAAAAGCCTGACAGCATATGCATTCCCACCACTTCCTTTGATGCACAAGGTGCTTCTCATGATCAAAGAGGAACGTCGAGGATCATTCTGATAGCCCCAGACTGGCCAAGACAACATTGGTACCCACTACTGAGGAGCATGTCCAGGGAACAAATGGAAACTACCCTGATCCCATTACTGCTGACTCAGAACAACTACAACATTCTGCATCCAAACCTAAAAACTCTGCAACTAACTGCCTGGAACATTACATAGCAGAAATTAATCCAAATTTATCCCAAAGGGTTAAGGACATAATCCTGGAGGCTTGTAGACCTTCAACAAGAAGGAATTATGCAGCAAAATGGAAAATATATCTCATCTGGAGTACTGCAAAGGAAAGATGTGACACTGGTGAACATAGCCAACATCCTGGAGTACTTGGCTGAGCTCTACCACACAGGCCTGTCCTATTCCTCCATCAAGATACATGCATCAGCTATTTCGGCACAATACAGCTTGGATCCTCCTGTCTTCTCATCCTCTGCTCAGACAGTTTCTCAGAGGAATTAAAATGTAAAACCTCCCAGGAAACCTCCATTGCCAGCATGGGACTTGAACTTTGTGCTAGAAAAGTTGACTCTGCCTCCTTTCGAGCCAGCAGCTACAGCAGACTTGCAATACTTATCCTGGAAGACTGCCTTCCTGCTGGCAATAACTTCAGCAAGAAGGGTCTCTGAACTACAAGCATTAATGGCAGTACAACCCTTCCTGATCTTCCATCAAGATAGAGTGTCCATGAGAACAAATCCTACATTTATGCCTAAGGTGGTATCCAGAGTCTCTTTAAATCAGGCTATCCACCTTCCTACATTCTTCCCCAATCCACAGAACAGGGAAAGAAGCTCTTACATACCTTGGATGTACACAGGCAATTACGCTACTACCTGGACAGGACAAAAAACAATAGAAGAACTGACCAGCTTTTGGTAGCTTATGCAACAGGAAAGAAGGAAAACCAATTTCTAAACAGACAATCTCCAAATGGATAGGAAATTGCATTAGATTTTGTTACTCCTACCATGGAAAGAAACTCCAGAGAACATCAGGCCTCACTCAAGGGCCACAGCCACTACCACAGCTTTCTTACGAGTGGCTACCAAAGGACATTATAGAGGCTGCTACTTGGACCTCCGTGCATACATTTGCCAAGCATTATAACTTACCTCTATACTCTAGATCCCGTGCTGGTTTGCCACTGCTGTTTTGCAAGGGATCCTGACTACACCATAATCTATTCTCATTTCCTCCTCCCTAGTTTAGCTATGGTATTCTACCCATTTGTAAGGACTGCAGATGCATCCTTGAAGGACATAGTACAGTTTTGTACCTACCATAAATGTAGATGTCGAACTGGATAGCATCTGCAGTCAGGATTACCTCCTCCTTCCCTCTGAGGTACTCCTAGGGTGTTTACCAATCTTCAGCTAGCTGTTGGGGAGTCTATTATGGTGTATTTGTTTGTATATATGTACATATATGCTTATTGTTGTGTGTACCTCTATCTATTTGGAAACATTGGCATCTATCCAAATCTTAGCCTGCAAGAGGGCTACTGGCATCTGGGGCAAGAAACACTGAGGAAAATGGCGTGGCTGATGCTTTTATACCCGAAGAACAGAGATGACGCCGGGTGGAGTGCGACATCAGCGCCAGACCCAGACTTTGGAATCCGCCGACTGCAGGGCTGCCTGACAGGACAACCCACTTGTTATGACTGCAGATGCTATCCAATTCGGACATCTACATTTATGGTAGGTACAAAACTGTACTTTCATGCATTGCCCTTTGGCTTATCTACTGCAGGGTGGGTGTTCACAAAGGTTCTGGCGTGATAGCCTTCTGTTAAGGTTAAGAGGAAAACAAATTTATCCTTATTTAGTTGATTACTGATTCTTTGCTCAAGACAAAGACAAGTTACTTCACCATCTACAGTATGTTATGGCAGTGTTAAGGTGCCTAGGGTATTCTGTGAACGAAACAAAGTCCAGTCTAGTACCCTCTCAGGAAATGTGCTTTCTGGGTGTGAGACTGAATACAGCCTCTCAGATGGCTTTTTTGACCCCGGACAAGCAAAGAAATCTTACACTTTACTTCCAACAATTGTCTCTCCGGTCCAGGCTGACTGCAAGGACAGTCCTTCAAGCCTTGGGGTTCATGGCATCTTGTATTCTGGTGCTTCCCAATGCCAAACTGCATATGAGGAAGCTACAATGGTATCTCAAAAGTGTATGGACTCAACACTGCCACGATTTGGACACTGTCATTCAGATAATACCTTGCATTCAAAAGGATTTTTTGTGGTGGGCTCAGGAATGTCACCTAAACAAGGGACTCTCTGTGACCCGACCAGAGGCAGTCAGATCTTAACGACAGATGCCTCAGACAAGGCTTGCGGAGCACACCTCAATGGAAAATGGGTTCAAGACACGTGGCCTGCCAGACTTCAACATTTGCATATCAACTTGAAGGAGATGTTAGCAGTCCATTTTGCATTGATGGCTTTCAAGGATCTACTTCACCCAGGACAAGTGTTGATTCAAACAGACAACACAACTGTCATGTGGTACATCAACAAGCAAGGGGGAACCCATTCGTACCCTCTTTGCAGGCAAGCTATGATTTTGTGGGAGACTGCTCTCAGTTTGCACCTCACTCTTCAGGCAAGGTTTCTGCCAGGAGCACAGAACTCCTTAGCGGATGTTTTGAGCAGACAGATGGTGGATCCCCACGAGTGGAAGTTGGATCCTCATGTATTTCGACAGTTGACAGTGATTTGGGGAACTCCAGACATAGATCTGTTCGCTTCTCCACTGAATTTCCAGTTGCCAAAGTTTTGCACAAAGATGTTTCATCCAAAGGCTTAGAAAGTGGATGCTCTATCATTCAGTTGGAACAATCTTCACGTCTATGCCTTTCCTCCTCGGCCTCTCCTTCCCAAGGTGCTCTTGAAGGTCAGACAGGACAAGCCCTCCATGATTCTAATAGCTCCAGATTGGCCACAGCACTGGTACCCTCTGCTGAGGAGTTTAGCAGGAGCCTCCTTGGCTTTTGCCATCAATTCCACACCTTTTGTCCCAGGCAGGCAATCATTTCCTCAATGTCAGGATACAGTCCCTGCATCTTACAGCCTGGCATATTCTGTTCTAGAACCTGGAAGGTCGCAGCTTCCTCAACAGGTTTTGAATGTCATTTTGGAGGCCAGAAGGCCTAGTACAAGGAAAGTTTATGCTGATAAATGGAGGAGATTTTTTATTTGGAGCAAATCTAAGAGCTTTGATGTTTCAGGGCCTAATTTGAGTGTTTCCCTTCAGTATCTTACAGAATTATTGGACAAGGGTTTGTCTTTCTCCTCTGTAAAAGTTCATGCTGCAGCCATTTCTGCTCACTATGACTGTGACCCACCATTATTCTCTCATCCTTTGTTTAAGCAATTTCTTAGAGGGGCAAAAAACATAAGACCCCCGCGTAGAGCTCCTACTCCTTCCTGGGATCTCAATTTTGTGTTGGAGAAACTCACTTTACCTCCTTTTGAACCTGCAGCTACATCTGAGTTGAAGTTTTTGTCTTGGAAGACTGCTTTTTTGTTGGCCATTACGTCTGCTAGAAGGGTATCTGAATTACAGGCTCTAATGGCAGTTGAACCCTTCCTGATTTTTCATAAGGATAGGGTATCCCTGCGTACGAACCCTACTTTTATGCCTAAAGTGGTTTCAAATGTGGCCTTGAACCAATCTATTCATTTGCCTACTTTTTATGCTGATCCCCAAAATAAAGGGGAGAAAATTTTGCACACTTTGGATATTCACAGGCAGTTGCGTTATTATTTGAGCAGAACTAAAGGGTTCAGACAGTCTCAACAGTTATTTGTTTCTTTTTGCTTTGGGCTCTCAGGGGAAACCTGTTTCAAAACAAACTATTTCTAAGTGGATTGGCCATTGTATTGCTTTTTGTTATTCTCATCATGGTAAGGAGATTCGGCTGGAATCAGACCTCATTCCACTAGGGCTACTGCCACTTCTACTGCTTTTTAGGTGTAGCTACTAAAGATATTTTGGAAGCAGCTACTTGGAGTTCAGTGCACACTTTTTCTAGACATTACCATCTCCCTCTTTATTCCAAATCTAGGGCTGGGTTTGCCACTGCAGTTTTACAGGGCATGTTAGCAGCTCCCAATGCTTTATGATTTTGCCAACCGCCCTTTACCTTTGCTTTGGGATTCTACCCACAGGTTATGACTGCAGCAATGTGAGATGAAGAACATAGTACAGTTTTGTACCTACCATAAATGTAGATGTTCGAAGATCCACATTGCTGCAGTCCAATTTACCCTCCCTCCTTCCCCTCTGTAGTTTGGAGTGGTTGTGTGGTTTGGGTTGTAAATATTGTTTGTACATGGGTTTTGGAAGTTTTCTGTTTGTGGCTATGGCCTTTCTTTTTAGGGCCTTCTGACATCTGGGGCAAGAAAGACTGAGGATATGACGTCGGTCATGCGCTTTAATACCATTGCGTACTGACGTCAGATCTGAGCGACCATGACCGACGCCAGCCTAACACTTTGGTATTCGGGCCGACCGAGGACAGCGGACTACCCACAGGTTATGACTGCAGCAATGTGGATCTTCGAACATCTACATTTATGGTAGGTACAAAACTGTACTTTTTTGGTAAGCCATCCGACTACCGACATTCCAAAAAAATGCATAAATAAAGACAGACTAACCTAGGTCCAAAGCTGCCGACAATGCCTCTCCTAAGCCAGTTCGCCGGTACTCAGTGAGGCGCTTTCGTAGGCCTGTACTGAGACTCATTTGGAGTCAGGTATGCCACGAGATGCTTCAACTGTGGAACCTGCGGATGTCTCTACCTTGGATGGGTCCGGAGCCGCTGTGCAGGCAACGGCTTCGGAGGGTGTATTCAGGCCTACTGACTTGCGGATTAAACTAATCCCATCTTCTTCTTCAAGGCCTAGAACTCGAGCCATGCCTAGAAAACTGACACCCAGACCGCATGGTCAGGCCTCTATGCCTAAAAAACACACGAGTGGCTGAAGACCTTATTACTTTAACCAGGGGAAGCCAGCCTGCCCCCTCTAAGAGACCTAGGGCTGAGTTTGCTTATGATACTTTTGACCAGGATTCTTAATTTTCTGTTTCCTCTGATGACCAGGATTTACCCTTATCTACCTGTGAGGATTCTGATGCTGAGGAATCTATTCCCTCTGCTTCTCCCCCAGAGGATTTCTCTTTTGGTGTAACCTTGCATACTCTCAGGGAGCATTTTCATTGGGAAAGTCAGGATTTCTCTGATTCTAAAAAGAGGCTTAGAGGTTTCGTACTCCTGCCCCAGCACAGGCCTTTAGCCATACCTCCTGTACTAGGCATTGTTGATGCTTTTTTGGAATCTAGCTTGGCCCCTGACTCTTACCTCCTGCTCCCAGAAAAACCTGGTAGATATTACAGGGTCCCTGACTCTCAAGTTCTTTTTTAAAAATCCTACTGCGGATCCTGAGACCATTTCACAGGGACCCAAGGCCATTAAAACTACTACTGCCAAATATCCTTCCCCCTCTGATAAAGACTCCAGGGCGCTGGATAGATGGGGTAAGAAGGTATAGACTTCTGCAACTTTGGCCATTAGGGCCTTAAACTGCCAGTTTAATATGTTAAAGTATCAGCAGAATATTATTGAATTGCTTAAACAGAAAATGATGTTGATTCCTGATTGTACTGAAAATAAAGCTTTACAGGATTTGCTGCGTACAGCTGAACAGGTTGGAAAACATACTTTGCAATGTGGTTTTGATTCACTAGAGGCATCTTGCAGGGCTGTTGTAACAGAGTCTGTACTTAGAAGGCATGCTTCTCTTAAGGAGCAATCCTTGCCAGATCATGTTAAAGAAAAATTGCTGGATGCTCCCTTAAACCAGGACCGCCTGTTTGGCAACAAGGCAGAAGTTCTTAAACAGATGGAAGAAAAAGCTAAATCTATGCAAACTGTTAAAGATTTTTTTACAAGTACAACCTCCAATGTTTAGTAGGCTTTGGCCTTCCAAGAATTGGTCCTTTCCTGCCTCTTCCAGACCTTCCCAGTCCAAACCCAGATCCAGCAGATCTCCCAGGCTTCAGTCCCAGGGTATGCACAGAACTAGTCAGTGGGGGGCCTCCATTTCCAAATCTGGGAGTAATAACCCCCCCCCCCATGGTAAACTGTCTCAGTGACTTCTTTTTAAAACTTCCAAGCTCTTCTCAACTGACTGCCCCTTTGGGGGGAAAGATTGCTCTTCATGCCAAGAACTGGGAACTCATTACCCAGGACAAATGGGTTTTAAATATAGTGTCCCAGGGATACAGATTTCAGTTCCACACGTTACCAACACCAAGCGGGTGGCCAGATCTACCCCCAAATCAATGGGCAGAGGCCCAAAAGCAAGTATTTTCTCTCTCAAGCATGGGGGGCTATTCAGTTGGTACCAGAAGAGGAAAAGGAACGAGGTTTCTACTAGAGACTTTTCCTGGTACCCAGAAAAGACGATTCATGGTATCCTATCCTGAACCTGTCTACTCTACACACCTTTTTGGTGATGCCAAAATTCAAGATGCTGACTCTTCACCAGTTGCTCCCTATGCTAGGCAAAGACGCCTGGTTGGCAACACTAGATTTAAAGGAAGCATACATGCACAATCCCAATCAGGGAATCTTGCAGAAGATACCTACGCTTCAAAGCAAGCTTCATGCACCATCAGTTCTCTGCACTGCCATTTGGCTTATCTACTGTGCCCAGGGTATTCACAAAGTGCCTAGCTCCAGTCATTGCATTTTGCAGGCAAAGAAATATTTAGATATACCCAAACCTGGACAATTGTCCAATTCAGGCAGAAAGCCAGGACATACTTTTGAATCCTCTGGCCTTTTTTCAAAGGGTGCTGACTTGTCTGGGGTACACCATAAATGAAAAGAAATCCCACCTGGTACCCTGTCAAATTATATTCCTGGGAGCAAGCTTAAATACAACTTCCCAGATGGCTTTCCTCATGCCGGAGAAACAAATTCATTTGACAACCTACTTCAAATAAGTGGCCACAAAACCCTGCTATCTGCAATGCAAATACTACAAGCCTTTGGGGTTCATGGCCTCCTGCATTCTTCTAATAACATATGCGAGACTGCATATGAGGCAACTACAATGGTATCTAAAAAGCCTATGGTGTCAACATTCTCAGGATCTAGAAACAAGGATTCCTATCATACCTTGCCTACGCCTAGAGTTCCTTTGGTGGGCAGAGGCCTGTCACCAAAACAAGGGACTACCATTCACACTACCCCCTGCCACCCAAACCCTAACAGACGCATCAGACTATGCATGGGGGCTCACCTGGCGGGGAAGTGCATTCAGGGCAAATGGAACCCAAGCCAAATGCACCTGCATATCAGTCAAAAAGAAATGTTAGCTGTACAGAATGCTCTGACAGCCTTCAAGGACCACATTCTCCCAGGACAATTAATGGTAAAGACTGACACCACTGTTATGTGGTACATAAACAAGCAGGGGGGTACACATTCTTACCCCCTCTGCAGACTAGCCATGGCATTGTGGAACACAGCCCTGAGCTACCAAGTGCATCTACAAGCTCAATTCCTGCCAGTAAAACTAAATACACTGGCAGATGAACTAAGCATAAACTTCATGGACCCACACGAGTGGAAATTGGAACAAAAGATTTTCAACATGTTGACAAGCAAATGGGGGAGCCCAGATGTAGACCTGTTTGCCTCCCCCCAGAACTATCAATTGGACAAATTTTGCACAAGGACTCCCCACAAATAAGCTTGGAAAGTGGATGCTTTGTCCTTCAGCTGGAAAACCCTGTCAGTTTATGCCTTTCCTCGTCTGCTCTCCAAAGTACTACTAAAGATCAAGCAAGACAAACCAAGGACAATTTTGATTGCTCCAGACTGGCCACACCAACACTGGTACCCCCTATTGCACATTGTGTCACTGTTGGCCCCATGGCACCTGCCTCAGACTTCTACCCTATTGTCTCAGCAGGAGAACCAGATTCTGCACCCTCAGTTTCAAGCACTGAACCTAGCAGCCTGGCCAATTATCTAATCTCTCTCTTGCCATCCCTCAGTAAACCAGTGTTGGATATCATTTTAGAAGCTAGGAGGCCTTGTACTAGAAAATCTTATGCTGAAAAATGGAAAAGATTCTGTGCCTGGAACCAGTTCCAAGGGATGGACACAGCAGTGCCTAATTTACCTCCGATTTTACAATACTTAACTGAGATGTTCACAAGGGCCTGTCTTTTTCACCTATCAAAATCCACACCTCAGCCATTTCAGCTCATTATAACACAGAACCTCCCCTCTTCTCTCATCCACTGCTCAAGCAGTTCCTCAGAGGGGCCAAAAATTTACGAACACCAAGGAGAGCTCCAACTCCAGCCTGGGTCCTTATCTTTGTATTGGAGAAACTCACCCTTCCTCCCTTCGAGCCAGCTGCTACTGCAGACTTAAAATTCCTTTCTTGGAAAACAGCTTTCCTTTTAGCTGTTACTTCAGCAAGAAGGGTATCTGAATTACAGGCCCTTATGGCAGTGGAGCCTTTCATCATCTTTCATACGGACAGGGTGTCCCTCAGAACCAATCCCTCCTTCATGCCCAAGGTGGTATCCAGTGTGGCCCTTAATCAGTCCATTCATTTGCCAGCCTTCTTTCCTAATCCACAGAACAAAGGGGAATGGATACTGCACTCCTTAATGTGCACAGACAACTTAGATTCTACTTGGACAGAATTAAACCTCAAAGGAAATCTGAACAACTGCTGGTGGCATTTGCTGCAGGGGCAGAGGGAGAGGCTATTTCATAGCAAACCATTTCCAAATGGATAGGCCATTGCATTCATTTCTGCTACAGGACCATGGAAAACCTATCCCACAGGTGATCAGACCCCACTTAACTAGGGCTGCATCTACCTCTGTAGCCTTTCTCAGAGGCGTCACTACCAGGGACACCCTAGAAGCTGCTACCTGGAGTTCTGTACATACTTTCACCAAACATTACCATCTGCCAATTTTCTCTAAATCCAGAGCTGGCTTTGCCACCGCAGTCTTGCAGGGCCTTATAGCTGGTCTTAATGCTATCTAAATTCCTCTTCCTATCCTTAGCTTTGCGAATCTACCCAAATGTGATGACTGCAACAGTGAAACACGAAGAACGTAGTACAGTTATGTACACTTACCGTAAATGTAGATGTTCGAGTGAATTCACTGTTTCAGTCTTGCTTACCCCTCCCTCCAGCCCCCTTACTTCTTTTGGCTATACCTCTACTCTCCTTTACTATGCTCAAAAACGTTTTGGTATATTTGCTTTTTTTGTTGGAGGTATAACCTTGTATATTTATAGATTTAATTGCTTCCCATTAGGGGGGCACCTGACATCTGGGGCAAGAACTGATGTAATGGCATCTGCTGCATGTTTTATACCCCTGATGACCTGACGAAGGGACAGCAACCGACGTAGGACCCAAGACTTTGTTAATCAGGCCGACTGAGGGCTACTGCAAGCAGATAACCCAAATGTGATGACTGC